>NW_024080701.1:3853549-3868530 GCF_003009895.1 Hyaena hyaena | reverse complement strand
CTCTTGTTATCTGGGGTAAGTGCAATCCTTGCATGGACAGCCAAGTGCAGAGGCCTTGAGTTAGGAGTGTGCCTGGAATATTTGAGAAATGGCAGGATGTTAGCATGACTGTAGTAGAGTAATGGAGAGAGTTGGGAAAAGAGTTCAGAGAAGTAAAGCACCAGAATATGTAAGGCTTTATGGGTTACTGTGAGGAATTCAGCTGTTACGAGCTTAGTGAGATAGGAAGGCATTTAAGGGTTTTGAACCTTAATCAGGTCAGACATGATCTGACTTAGATTTTTTTTTTTTTTAAATATTTTTATTTATTTCTAGGAGAGAGAGAGAGACAGCGTGAGCAGGGGAGGGTCAGAGAGAGAGGGAGCCACAGACTGAAACAGGCTCCAGGCTCCGAGCTGGCAGTCAGCACAGAGCCCGACGCGGGGCTCGAACCCACAAACCACGAGATCATGACCTAAGCGAAAGTCGGACGCTTAACCGACTAAGCCACCCAGGCGCCCCAATCTGACTTAGATTTTAATAGGATCGCTGTGGCTGCTGGATCAAGAGTAGACAGAAGAGGGTATGCTTTTTATTTGTTGATTTTGCCTTGGTAAAGCTTGAGGGAAAAACCACTTAAATTAAATTAAAAAGGAGAATAGACTGAAGGAGGAGCAAGAGTAGAGACAGGAAGACCAATTAGGAGACGATTGAAATAATTTAGGCAAAATATGACAGTGGCTAGACCAGAGTACTAGTGGATGAGGAGTGGTGACATTCTGGGTGTTTTGAAAATAGGATTCAGGGGCGCCTGGGTGGCTTAGTTGGTTAAGCGTCCGACTTTCGCTTAGGTCACGATCTTGTGGTTTGTGGGTTCGAGCCCCGTGTCGGACTCTGTGCTGACTGCCAGCTCAGAGCCTGGAGCCTGTTTCAGAGTCTGTATCTCCCTCTCTCTCTGACCCTCCCCTGCTCACGCTGTCTCTCTCTCTCTCTCCTAGAAATAAATAAAAATATTAAAAAAAAAAAAGAAAATAGGATTCAAAGACAGATTGGATGTGGAATATGATAGGAAGGAGGTAACCGTGATTCTGCATTTTTGGTTTGAGTACTAGAAGAATGGGGTTGCTGCTAGATTAGATGGACAAGACTGCAAGAGGAGAAAGTCAGATTTAGACATGTTGAAGTTGAGTTGCCTTTTTAATAAACCATTGGAGACAGTTGATGAAGTGCAAGTCTGGGTGGAGCTCAGGGGGAACGTCTGAGCTGGAGATTTAAATTGCAGAATCATAAGCATGTGGATGATATCTAAAGCCATGAGCCTGGGTAAGATCATTAAGGAGGTGAGTAAAGATGGAGAAGAGCTTCAAGGACTCACTAAACCTACCAAATTTTAGAGGTCGGAGTGGGGGACATAAAGGAAAACCACCAAAGGAGACCTAGGAAGAGCCAAAATATGTAGTTTGTGCTGTCTTTCATTGCTCTTCTACATTTTTTCATGTTTGCTCTTGGACTTTTCCCAAGAAAGCCAACCTTGGGACTCTGTTTCCCAAGGTTATATAACTAGTCTTCCCAGTTACATAGGTCATGTTCTATTTTATTTTTGTGAAAATCTTTAGTCTTTTTTCCTTGTGTTGTCCCTCAACTTTGCAGATTTATGTTTTCACCTCTTTATTATGCTCATTATAGTTCTGTTTAGTAGTCTTTATATGAAATAATTGTGTAGAAAGCTTCAAGGAAGCAAAAAAATGTTATCTATAATTATGCCACCCAGAGGCTAATTGCTGTAAACATTTTGGCATATTTTCCCTCTTTTTTTGTGTGCATAGTTGATAGCTGACATGTGTAAAGTAAAATTTTGTGTTTGGTGACGTTTTTGCTTAGCAACATGGAGGTTTTACTATGACAGGGAAAACTCTTAATAACATTTTCCCCAAGTTTTTTCTTTTAAAAGTTTTTAAATATTTTTAAATATTTGTTTATTTTTGAGAGAGAGAGACAGAGACAGACAGAGTCTGAGTGGGGAGGAGCAGAGAGAGAGAAAGGGAGATACAGAATCCAAAGCAGGCTCCAGGTTCTGAGCTGTCAGCACAGAGCTCAAAGCAGGGCTCTAACTCAAAAACTGCGAGATCATGACCTGAGTCTAAGTTGGATGCTTAACCAACTGAACCATGCAGGTGCCCCCAGGTATTTCTTAATCACAGTACACTTTGAGAAATAAGTTTGTACAAGGATTTTTCCACATTTCAAATTATTTCTTAAAATTGAAATTATTAGGTGTATACATTTTAAAGAGCTTTTTTTAGGAACATTTTTCTAAATGTTCCAAATGTCCAGAAATGTTCTCTAGTTTATAGTAAACACAATAGTTTAGTCTCATAAACAGTATATGATAGTGTTTATCTCACCTTAGGTTTAGGCAGCACTGAATAGTATTCTAGTTATTACAAATTTTTTTTTCCTAATTTGATGGGCAACAGTTGTTTTCTCTATTTTCTTACATGTTTAAAGATTCTTTTTTTTTTTTTTTTTTTTTTTTTTTTGAGTTGTCTGTTCACTTGTGTCTTGGGCTCTTCATACGAATTACTTGTATTTTAGGGAGACTATTCTCTTTGTTGCAGTATTTTTTCCTGATTGTTGTCTTTTACTTTATAATGTTTTTTGACCTGTAATCTTAACTTCTTTTAAATATATAGACCTTTTATCAGAATTTTATTCAGACATTCTGATTCTATGTATGTAGTCTAAGGTTTTTTTTTTTTTACTAAAATATTTTTGTGTGGGACCCCTAGGTGGCTTAGTCAGCGAAGCTTCTCACTTCGGCTTAGGTCATGACCTTGCAGTCCACTGGTTTGAGTCCTGCATTAGACTCTCTGCTGACAGCTCAGAGCCTGGAGCCTACTTTGGATTCTGTGTCTCCCTTTCTTTCTCTGACCCTCTCCCGTGCATTCTCTCTTTCTCTCTCTCTCAAAAATAAACATTAAAATTTTTAAAAACATTTTTGTGAACTGTGTCTGGTTCAGCGGATGTATCTCTGAGTCCCTTCACTGCACACCTAGTGCATATCTTACCATGTTACTTGTCATTTATTCTCTTGAGAGCAAGGTTTTTCTCTCTCTGCTTGTATATTTTCAGAGTAAGGCAAAATTCAAATGTA
The DNA here is from genome assembly GCF_003009895.1 of Hyaena hyaena. NCBI lineage: Eukaryota > Metazoa > Chordata > Mammalia > Carnivora > Hyaenidae > Hyaena > Hyaena hyaena. The sequence goes on along the minus strand of NW_024080701.1, from coordinate 3,865,397 downwards.
TTTATTCCATTCTTCTGTTAAATATTTGTGTTCTTTAATTTGGTGCAGCGTTTTGAGTTGCTATATTTTCAGGTGCTTTCTGTAGAAAGAAGCACTGATGGGGGCGAGGCTTTTTACTTTTTTCAAATTTGTGTAAGAGGTGGTTGGTATGTGGGCTGTTACAGTAAATTTAGAAGAGTGCTTTGAGCAGAGTGTCCCAACCTATCTGGGAACACATGATTTTGTCTTTCTCCATTTAGTGTTTTGGGAATGTCAGTGGAATCTGCCCCTCCTTTGGGGGAAGAGAAGGAAGAAGAGGTAGAAGAGAAGGAGAAGGAGGAAAAGGAAGAAGATATTAGAGATGATACTACCACACACTCTCTTGGTGCTGAAGGTAACTTTCTGCCTTTTTCTAGAGAGTAGATTGTTCTAAGTCCCTTTAACATAAGCATGAAGATACCTAAATTTCTCTTTTTTTTTTTTTTTAACCAGGTTATAGATTCCTCATCATTAAATTGAAAATAGACATTAAGATATTTTCAGTTGTCTAAGATACTTCCCCTAATTTGCTATTCAGGAATTTGATGCTCATTGGATCGCCCCCTTTATGCATATTGACTCTTTTTCTTTCTTACATTTGTTTTTCAAATATTTTGGGGATGTATGCTTTGTGGATGGAGCAGAATCTAAATTGCTGTGTGTAAGGATATGGTGTATGTATATCTTCAGAAAGTAGACATAGTCTACCTATATAGTAGGTGCTCAGAAGCTTTTATAATAAATAATTTTTGCTTCTTTACATATTTTTCCTCTTTGCTTTTAATGCCTTTATTCTTGACTTTATTTTGAAAAACTTTGGGGGCAGGACTTTCATGTGAAGGACTTAAAATGACCTTTTTTTTTTTTTTTTGCTCAGGGACAGCACCTTACACAGTGCATAATATTGTGGGATGCTACCTAACTTCTTTGGGTTTTGTTTCTAGATCCTGCCTCATCACAGTTGGGCTTTGGATTTCTGGAACTCTCCCAGAGCCAGGATGTTGAAGAACATACTGTGCCGTATGAAGTAGACAAAGAGCCTCCACTATCAGTAACCACCAACTCTAGTTATACTGGGCTGTCTGATGTGGATGCTAACATTGGTATGAAACATGTTTTTTGACATTTGGAATTGTTTATAGGTGTTTTCCTCCTAAGCAAGAGCTAGTTATTTTTTCCTTAATACAATTTATAGCTGCTAAGTTAATATAATCTAAGTTAATATAATAAGGTTGTAGAGTTGTCTGGCAAATACTTGTCAGTTGATGGATTGCAGATTAAGAGTTTTTGTAAGTGGGTTACTGGTTATTTTCTTTTTTGGAATGATGTTTGTTTATATTTTCAAATTGGGCTTCTTTTGTTAAGTCTTTGCCTTTAAAAGGCATCTGGGACTGCTTTTAGTACTTTAAAAATTAAGTATCTCCTTCCTCTCTTCTAAAACTTCAAGCAATTAAGCATGAAGAACAGTCCAATGAAGATATGCCTGTGGCAGAACAGCCCAGCAAGGTTGTCCCTGTGGTAGTGCAGCCCACTAAGGATGTACATGTGGTAGAAGAGCAAAATTCACCACCTGCAAGGTAAACTGTGCTCTTTTAAGTTTCCGCTATAGTAGTTTATAGTTTCTAGAAAGTATTTTTAAGTTTCATACTTGTTTTACTTGGCTAGGTGGAAACATTTTTAGAAATTATTGATTTTTTTTTCCCACCCTTGTACTGTGCAGATTTCTGGTCCAGTGGAAACTAATTATTTATGAATTCTTACTGTGTCCTCATCTTTAGGCATATTACAATTATTGCTACTGTAACTGTAAGCATGACTCCTTAATCTTTGGTTGTCACTCCTCTCTTCTCTTGTGTTATGAGCAGTCACATGAATATTATATTTGGAAATTTACTGTTCCTATTCTTGAGGAACACCCAGATTGCTTCAAGTACTCAAGTGTTCTGCATCTGATAGTTTATGGTATAGCTGTAGACGTATTCTTTTCCCAAGTCCTACAGGATTTGGTAGGAATTGGGTTTGTCCCTCTGCTGTGCCTCTGGTGATCATTGTGTCCCAAACTGGTCAACAGCTCAAGTTTGGATATGGCAGAGGAAATGTGAGATGCTTCCAGTTTGGGAGAGGTGATGAATAAGCAATCAGTATTTTCTTGTAACTTCCTTCAACAGAAATGGTGGAGAATGGAGTCCTGAACAAAGTTGACTGTCAAGAAAAGTTGTTTATCTTTTTTTTTTTTTTTAATTTTAAAAAATGTTTATTTTTGAGAGAGGGAGAGAGAGAGAGCACAAGCAGAGGAAGGTCAGAGAGAGAGAAAGACAGAATCTGAAGCAGGCTTCAGCTGTCAGCACAGAGCCTGATGTGGGGCTCGAACCCACGAACTGTGAGATCATGACCTGAACTGAAGTCAGAGGCTTAACTGACAGCCACCCAGGCACCCCCAGAGAAGCTGTCTTTTAAAAAAAATTTTTTTTTTAATTTATTTATTTTGAGAGAAAGAGAAAGAAAAGCAGAGAGTGAGGGAGGGGGAGAATCCCAAGCAGACCCTGCCCTATCAGCACAAAGCCGATGCGAGATCATGACCCGAGCCAAAACCAAGAGTCGGATACCCAACTGACTGAGCCACCCAGGCGCCCCAGAAGTTGTCTTTCTAATACAAAACACTCACCCTAACATGGGCTGACTTTTTAGGCTTTTTTTTTTTTTTTTTTAATGTTTTATTTATTTCGGTGAGAGAGAGAGAGAGAGAGACAGGGGAGGGTCAGAGAGAGAGAGGGAGATACAGACTCTGAAACAGGCTCCAGGTTCTGAGCTGTCAACACGGAGCCCGACGCCGGGCTCGAACCAACGAACCGTGAGATCATGACCTGAGATGAAGTTGTGCTTAACCAACTGAGCCACCCAGGTGCCCCTAGGCTTTTCTTTAGGAAGTTTCCCTGTAGCTAGTTTTGCTATCTATTTAGTAGGTGAACCTCCTAAGTCTCTGGAAAGAGGCCAGCAATGAGGGTTTTACATGTGTGAGTAGTATTGGTTTGAAGGATTCTTGGTTTGGGGTTAGGTTGAGCAGGTCAAATGGAAAAGTTCAGCAATAGATCAGGTGTGTGGCGGTAGCACTAAGGAGAATTCATATCTGAACTCTGTTTGCAGAAGGTCCTCATTAGGGCTGGCGTTGTGGTCTGGTTTAGAATCCTTCATGCTTAACTAGGTAACAGTATATGTAACAAAAATCCTTGTATCACTCATGAGAAGTCATGGACAACATGCTGCACAGCAATGAGCAAAGTTGAAAATATTGCTATGTGAGACTGAGACAGGATTTTAAATGGGCTGAGGTCTTCATATCATTCCAAAAAATAGCTTGTTTCAACTTTCAGTAAATGGAGCCACTGGAAGTTTTGAAATTATTGAAGGAAAATACAAAACAGGAAAAGCTACTGCTGCTTTTTTTTTTTTTTTTTTTTTTTTGAGAGAGGAGAGGCAGAGGGGCAGAGAGAGGGGGAGAGAGAAAATCTTAAGCAGGTTCCGTGACCTGAGCTGAAGTCAAGAGTTGGTCACTCAACAGACTGAGCCACTCATGCACTCCAGGAATAGCTTCTTAATTCAAAGGTGAAAACGTTTGAACATACAGCAACTTTTTCTCCTGGTGGTTTGAATTTACTAGGTCAGAGGACCTGCCTTCTAGTCCCAAAGTATCTCTTGCTGCTGTGGAAACAAAACAGATATCCGCTCAAGAACTTTTGGAAGGTGGACTGCAGATTCAGAAGTCCCCAGAGCCTGAGGTTTTGTCAACTCAGGAAGACTTGTTTGACCAGAGCAATAAAACAGGTATGAAGAGTAATTAGTTGCTATAGTTCCTCTTCTCCAATGACCTAAACTTTGTTATTGTTCTGGGTTACTGTTTAAGTCAGAGGACACTTTGTAGGTATGCAGACCTGTTTGTAGTATGGAAGGAAAATACATTTCTAACTGATTAATGAGAAGGGAGTTTTGGGAAGGATTGCAGTTTTACATTTTAACATAGTTTTCTCTCTCTGTTGGAGATAAGAATAATACAATAAATTTAATATTATGGACATAGTAGCTATTTGAGTCATCATAGGTCTTCAGATCTTAATATCATGGTAATTAAGTGTAAGTTTTTCATAATCACCTGGGCAACAGTCTACCTGCTCATCTATTAGTTCATCTATCAGAAATAGGAAGTTATGGCCTAGCAGAAAGAACATAAAACTTAGAAGATTGGAATAGTATTTGTTTTACATTTTGTTAACCTCCACCACTCCCCCATTCCAAAACCTTACAGAGCCAGGAAGCTAGCAAAATACATGTTGGTTCAAAGAGGGAAGAAGAGAAAGTTAAATTCCTTCACTGTGCTGTGAATGTGTGTGAGACATTCAGAGCTCCACCAAGAAAACTTTTTGGTTTTTTATTAAAGGTATGAGGTTGTATTTAAGAAATTCCTTTAGACTTGGGATGAGTGCAGCTGCTACTCCCATCTGTTGCTGAGAGTGACCAACAGGAGATTCTTCATAATATGAATCAATAATGGCTGCTCATATATCCATTTATTAATGCATTAGTATTTTCTCTCCCCTCTGGGGAGGCCCAGGTTCTAATCATGAAAATTGCTGCATTCATATCATCAGGTGTGATCCCTGTTGTTTTGACTTCTGCCATCTGCATCATGGCATGAGCTTTACGTCACCTTAGGTAGACCTTGGAATAAAAGGCTTGCTTGCTGTTTTATAATAGAAGCTTCACAAGAAAGCAGAGCAGCCAAGCAGAGGTATAAGGATTCTGCCTTTTTTCCTCCAAGCTTTGATCATGACAGGAAGAACTAAGAAATCTGTTTTGTCAATTCTGTATTGAAGAAACCCATAATTCAGTAGGGAGGGGGGCATTTTGTTGTCACTTAGAATTTGTGTGTTAGCATGGCATTCCATTGATTGTACTATAGTTAGAAAACAGTTTCTGCCCTCTTGCAACATAGGTGGAAACATTGATGTTACTCCTTTTGTAGTACTGAGTGGCTTGCTTTCTTCTTTTTCTTCTTTTTTAAACTCAGGATTGTCAATCTTGAGAAGCAAATGAAACTAGATTTTCTCTCTCTCTCTCTTTTTAAAATAGCTTCTGATGGTTGCTCTACTCCTTCAAGGGAAGAAGGTGGATGTTCTCTGGTTTCCACACCTGCCACCACTCTGCATCTCCTGCATCTCTCTGGTCAGAGGTCCCTTGTTCAGGAGAGTCTTTCAACGTAAGTAAGCCTAAAATAGTTTTGCGAAAGAAACATGTATCTGAGGGTCTTAGGCTAAGGTTGAAAGAGCTCAAATTGTCTGCTAGTCCAGAATTCTTTTTAAAAGCAAAAAGCAAACTCTAGGCTTTAGAATTTTGAGGTTAAGAATTTAGTGGACCTATTGAAGGCAGGTAGTTCTGCTTTCCCATATGGAGATTTTTAAAATTTTTAATGTTTTATTTATTTCTGAGAGAGAGAGACATCGTGAGCAGGGGAGGGTCAGAGAGAGAGGGCGATACAGAATCTGAAACAGGCTCCATGCTCTGACCTAGCTGTCAGCACAGAGCCTGACGTGGGGCTTGAACCCACGAACCATGAGATATGACATGAGCCGAAGTCAGATACTCAACTGACTGAGCTACCCAGGCCTCCTGATATATATATATATATATTTTAAATTTTTATTTATTTATTTTTTACAGCCCTCATGGGGCTCAAACTCAGAACCCTGAGATCAGGAGTTGCATGCTCTTCTGACTGAACCAGCCAGGCGCTCACCCATTTGGAGTTTTATAGTGGTAGCCCATAGTTTTTAGGAGGAAGAAACTGCCCTGTTTTGTTCTCTTATACAACCCAAATAAGCATACTGCTCCTCCATTTGACCAGCAGTTCTTTCCATTTAGCCGCATAGAGGTAGAGAATAGATTATAGTAGAGTTGACCTTAGTTGGAGTTCTTTATCTCTGTGTTACGGCAAAGAGATTTGCTTTTTTTTTTTTTTTTAAATTGTGCATGATCTTTCTAATCTTAGGCAACATTTGGAGTGAATATTTTTTACCTCTGTTTTGCACGTGTATTTTTTTTCTTTAGCACTTTGTCATCCTGTTTTGCAATCATGATGTCCTTGTGTCTGTTTATTTCTCTTATAATCATATGGCTTTATCCTTATTCTTTTTTTTTTTAATTCTAATTTTGGATATGTGTGGTATGAGAAATAGTTAGGTATTATTCATTGGCTCCCCACAACCTCAAGTAGATGTTTGAAAGATTGCTAATAAGATTTGTCTGGATGGTATTTTTGCTATTATAGAGTAAAAAAATAAATGCACAACTGTGGCTACGGTACAATAACCTGTGATTCTCTCTTTATATAAAGGAATTCCTCAGATCTTGTTGCTCCTTCCCCTGACGCTTTCCGATCTACCCCTTTTATCGTTCCTAGCAGTCCCACAGAGCAAGAAGGGAGAAAAGGTGAGCTCTTGTGATCTGTCTATTGCTCTTAGATTAGAAGAGGAGCAGCACTTCTTCTGCTTTGCAGAATGTACTGTTTCTTTTTATGTTCAGACACTGTGACCTAAACTATTCAGTAGGACTTATGTCTGTCTCCCCTTCAGGAATATGGCCTAGTGTAAAGGGCTCTCCTTAGTTCTCTGCTCTAGCACTGATTCATATGAGAATTCTGTATCTTTTACTTAATTTTTAAAAAGATCCTTAAGGTAAAATTTGTTAAGATTGAACTCAAAATAGTATGTTATATTAGTATGTTAGTAAGAACTGGGTTTACTACTAATAGCCCAGAAGTTTCCAGCAGCATGTTGGCATGCTGCTGGCGAAAGGGAACCAAAAATTGTTTCTTTCACTATTTAAACATTATTTTGGTTATCATCAAGCAGCTTTAGCCAAAGAATGGCTAGGAGCAGGTCGTAGAAATTTTGATTTCACTCACTTCCTCCTTTGAGGATCTATTGATTTTATATTACTTTATTCACAAGAAAGATTTCCTTTTCACTTAATTTATCTCGTTATCTAAACCTCTTTTACTCTCTCCTAGTCTCGTTTCTAGTCACTCAAGATATTTCTAAGTTCCTACTACTTGTGTGAAGTCTTTTCCAGTAAATTTCATGATTCTCTTTTAATTCTTTCATGTACCAATGATGGTATAATAGCTAATATTTATTGAGCACTCACTGTATGCCAGGAACTGTTTTGTGTGCTTCTCTTTGGGTCTAGGTGCTTTTCTTTGTTTTTGTTTTTTATGGAGCCCTCACAACAATCCTAAGAAATAGGTGTTACTTTCTTTTTTAAAAATATTTATTTTAGAGAGAGCAAGAGAGGGCGTATGCGCAAGAGAGGGGCAGAGAGAGAAAGGGAGAACGAGAATCCCTGTGTTGTCAGCCCAGAGCCCCGTATCGGGCTTGATTTCAGAAACTGTGAGATCATGACCTGAGGCAAAGTCAAGAGTCGATGCTTACCGATGCTTAACCGACTGAGCCACCCAGGCACCCTGAAGTAGGTGTTTTATCTCCATTTTACAGATGAGGAAATGGAGTCACAAAGAGATTTCACAACTAAGTCATAGATGCAGGATTTGAACTCAGGCAGCTGCCTCCAGGGCCTGTGATCTCATCTGTTTATATGCCTCCTATGATATCCTGGTATCTCTACTGTTTTTTTTTTTTTTATGTTTTATTTATTTCTGAGAGAGAGAGCCCGCATGAACAGGGGAGGATCAGAGAGAGAGGGAGATAAAGAACTTGAAGCAGGCTCTAGGCTCTGAGTTAGCTGTCAGCACAGAGCCTGACACGGGGCTTGAACCCATGAACCCTGTGATCATGACCTGAGCCGAAGTCAGATGCTTAACCGACTGAGCCACCCTGGCGCCCCCTGCTGTTTCTTCTCTTGAGTGATACAAATAAAGAAATATATTTAACTTTTTCAAGTTTAATTTACCCATGACAAAATGTAATCTTAACTTTCTTTTGCTGCTACATTTGTGTCTGGCTGTTTGTCTTGAAGTCACTTGTAGGTATAGCCAAGTGGACTAGTATCATTTTAAGCATAGCATGATTAATAATATCTGTAGTAAAAAATAAAAGTAAATCCATTCTATAAAAAAATTGTAATGCAAATTAAGTTTGGTTTATACTTAAAACCATTTCTTTTTTTTTTTTTTTAATGTTTTATTTATTTCTAGGAGAGAGAGACAGCATGAGCAGGGGAGGGTCAGAGAGAGAGGGAGTCACAGACTGAAACAGGCTCCAGGCTCTGAGCTGGCAGTCAGCACAGAGCCCGATGCGGGGCTCGAACCCATGAACCGCGAGATCATGACCTAAGCGAAAGTCGGACGCTTAACCGACTAAGCCACCCAGGCGCCCCTAAAACCATTTCTTCTATTTATAGTGTGAACATTGAAGATACATAAATATAATTATACTAAAAATATATTCTCCCTGATTATAAACGTAATTAATACTCATTGTAGAAAGTTTGGAAAGCATATAGGAGAGTAAAAAGAAAACAAAAATCACCTGGATACCACAATCCAGATGTAATTATTACTTGGATATATTTCCTTTCAGATTGTTTCCTATGCATAAAGAAGTATTTTAGAGACGGGATTATGTTATGTTTATGATTCAGTGTTTTTTTTTTCTTCATATAACATTGTATTTTCTTCTGTCAATTGTATTTTGGGTTTAATGCATTTGCTTAATATGTGCATAACTGTTTAACTGTTCGTGGATCTATATATGCTTGTCTCCTCTCCTTTGTATTCTTTCTAAAACGATTAACCTTTTTATATGTAGTGCTTTGAACAGTAGGCCCTTAATACATGCTTTGTCATGGCAAGAGAGATCAAATGGTGTGATGAAAATACTTAACACAGCTGTGCAAGCGTGCTCAAGGCCTGCAGCACCAGATCTGGAACCTAACATTAGACTGGAATGTGAGGTTAAGTCAAGCAAAACAGCAGGGGTAGCCACCAAGCTAAGGCATAGTCAGTAGCATGAGTGTAGATTGCAGGGAAAAACCTAGTGGTATAGATAATTTGTGACAGTGGTCTAGAGGGAAGCCTGCTTGGGGTCAAGTTGTAAAATATTGGGAAAAGGGTTGATGAATCCAGACCTAGCTAGCTAGGCTGGCTCTGAGGAAGAGCCTGTTAGTCTATATATAGGTGGGTAATATATTACGGGAAAGCATTGGGGAGGTGGTGGTGGTGGTGGTGGTGTGTGTGTGTTTGTGTTTCACTCCTGAGCAGTTTATGTCAGGATTAGTGGCTTACACTGAGTTCTTTGATAAATCACTGATGATTGACAGTGATTGACTGATTTTTTTTCCTTCTTCTGTTTTTGTCCTGGTACTCATTTCTCTGTTTTTAGCAATTATTAATGTCAATGTAATGAGTTCATAAATAAGTAGATTTTGGAGTGGTGAATAAATTTGCTGCCTTTAAAGGCCTGTGACAGAATATATGATGATTAAATTAGGTGACATTAACCTGGGTGTTCCCATGCAAAATGGGAAAACTGAGTTATGGTAGGGAAAGGGGTTCAGAGGAGCTGGGTTAATTTAATGTTTCATGGGAAGGAGTGGGTATCCCCAGATGAACCCCCCCTCCCCGACACATACACTGATATCTGTATCTGAGGATTTGGGAAGTGTGGACTCTCCTCTTCCCAGGGGAAGAAAGTATTGCTAGATTTCTTGGACTCAGTTTACTATTAATCTGTCAGCTTTTCTGGAAATTAATCATTATTTCTTTAGGAATGGAAATTGCTGTGATATAATTGTTACTAGTGGTATTGGAACATGAGTAATATGATGTGTGCTTATTTCTCAATTTGCTTTTCCTGTTTTAAACCAGATGAGCCAATGGACATGTCCATGTTATCAGAAGGAAAAGGAGAGTGTTTTGAGAAGAAACTCCAAGATGAAGAACCAGTGGAGATAGAAAACCCTCCTGCCCCGCCTGAGCCCACTGTATCACCACAAGCCTCAACACCAGTCTCTCAGAGCACACCAGTCTTTACTCCTGGGTCACTGCCTATTCCATCCCAGCCTGAGTTTTCTCATGTGAGTATTATAGAAAAGGTGTTTTCCTCCAAACGTCCTTTTTTTTTTTAACAATTTTTGAGGTATCATTTATAAACATAAAATTGACTCATTCCAAGTATATAATTTAACAATATTTAGTACATTTACAGAGTTATGCATCTGTCATCACAGTCTAGTCTTAGAACATTTCCAGAGTTACTTACATTTAAATTTTATACTAGGTCTTTAAAATCTTGAAAATGAAATTGAAGGGGGTATTAATCATTATTCTATTTTAACACAACTGCTACTATCATTTTTGTCTTTCTACACCCCTGCTTTTTTTTTTTTTTTTTTAACAAAATTGTTTATAGTGAACATACAACTTTCATCTTCTTTTTCCAGTTAACATTGCATCATAAAGGTTTTCGGTGTTACATAGTCCTTAAACTACCTTTTCAAAACTTGTACAGTATTTCCTTGAGTAGATGTGCCATAAGCTAATTCCCTCAGTACATTCCTATACAGACTGAGAGAGCGGAGGACAGGCGGAGAGAGAGAATCAAGCCGAAACCAGGAGTCCAATGTTCAACCAAGTGAGCCACCCAGGTGCCCCTGGTTTTTAGTTTTCAAATGAGAAGTTAGTTTTCTTCTTTTATAAAAGCAAGGGAGAACTAACATCTCTCTTGTGTAATTCTAAATTTAAATATTTAAAAAAATGCAGGTTTTATTTATAGTGAATTGAAGATCCTTAACTAAATCTAAGTGAGTATATTACATGTTTAATCTAATGCCTCTTCTTAATAAGACTGATAAGGAGGATTATTTTGGTGTTATTGGGAGAACTTCTTTCATGCCTTTCAGTTTGCAGACGTTGGAACAAAAGTATATTTAAAAATGAATAATAATGAAATATACTTTAAATTTAGTGTAGAGGAGACATTAGGAAGAATCTAGTTTAATTGCTTTCTGGAATTTTAAAACTTGTGTTTTGTTGAAAATTACATTTTATGCCAGTCACAAGAAGTGATTTGGTGGAGTGGTTAAGAATGACTCTGGAGTCAGAACTTCTAGACTTAACTAGGAGTAAGTACTGCCATTACTACCTTTGTGACCAGTTTAAACTGAGCCTTTCCTCGTCAAATTAAATGGGGATATGGATACTACCTCCCTTGTAGAAAAGCTTTTTGTTGTGTTACTTCTCTACATAACTCTATATATCATGATTATACTTTCATACATTCTTTAAAAAACTTTTTAGCTATTTCCCCATCTTCCTAGTATAGTTACATTATAATTTTGTTTAAAACATTGAGTTTACATTATTATGAACAGTATTATTATAAACACTATTCAAAGTAGAATCTGTGGATTATTATGATTAGTTTTCATGTTTTGCATCATTTCTTGTTTTCTCTGTTAAGTGATAATTGTCTTTTTCATTTGTTTAGTTTTCTACAAATTTCTCACATCAACCCTAGGCTCTCTTATCAATTGTCATAATCTCCTTTCAAGATGTTTGAGGCCCTCAAACTTTCTCTCTTTGAAGAAACCTCTTTTGGATAGTCCCGATTTCTATTCTGTACTGTTCCCTTCTATGCCTGGTTAATCATTCACCTCCTTTTCACTGTAGTCCTTGGAGATCATCTTTATGTGTCTTTGTGTTGGATTCTTTTTGGGCTCCATGTCTTCTTGCTTGTTTTACTCTTTCATTTTGGTGAAATGAAAGTGAGTATATTACATGTTTTTTTTTTTCTTTTCTTTTTTTTCTTTTTTTTTTTTTTTT
>NW_024080701.1:3727836-3853389 GCF_003009895.1 Hyaena hyaena | reverse complement strand
ATTTCTCCCCTTCTCCTCCCCCACGGTCCTCCGTTAAGTTCCTCCTAATCCTCCTGTACGTGCAAACATCTGGTATCTGTCCTTCTCTGCCTGGCTTATTTCACTCAGCATAACACCCTCAAGGTCCATCCATGTTGCTACTACACATGGCCAGATTTCATTCTTTCTCATTGCCATATCGTATTCCATCATATAGATAAACCACATCTTCTTGATCCATTCGTCCATTGATGGACACTTAGGCTCTTTCCATGTTTTGGCTATTGTTGAGAGTGCTGCTGTGAACATTGGGGTACCTGTGCCCCTATGCATCAGCACTCCTGTATCCCTTGGGTAAATTCCTAGCAGTGCTATTGCTGGGTCATAGGAGAGTTCTATTGTGAATTTTTTGAGGAACCTCCACACTTTTCCAGAGGGGCTGCACCAGTTTACATTCCCACCAACCGTGTAGGAGGGTGCCCGTTTCTCCACATCCTCGCCAGCATCTAGAGTTCTCTGATTTGCTCATTTTAGCCACTCTGACTAGTGTGAGGTGATATCTCAGTGTGGTTTTGATTTGTATTTCTCTGGTGAGAGATGCTGAGCATCGTTTCATGTGTCTGTTGGCCATCTGGATGTCCTCTTGGGAGAAGTGTCTGTTTATATCTTCTGCCCATTTCTTCACTGAGTTGTTTGTTTTTCGGGTGTGGAGTTTGGTGAGTTCTGTATAGATTTTGGATACTAGCCCTTTATCTGATGTGTCATTTGCAACTATCTTTTCCCATTCTGTTGGTTGCCTATTAGTTTTATGGATTGTGTCCTTTGCCGTGCAGAAGCTTTTAATTCTGATGAGGTGCCAATAGTTTATTTTTGCTGGTGAATACGTTCTTTAGTAGCATACTCTCTACTCTCATTCTTGACTTAGTAGTTTGCAGAAGTATAGAAATCTAGGTTGGAAATAACTTTCCTTTAGACTTTGGAGGCATTACTCCACTGTCTTCAAACTTACAGTATTGCTTTTGAAAGTGTAGCCAGCCTGATTCTGATCTTTGATATGCGAATAATATTCCTTACTGGAATCTTGTAGTATTTCTTTGTCCCTAGTGTTCTGTAATTTTCAAACCCATGGCATAGGTCTATTCTTTTTGTATTGGGCAGTTGTTAAGCCCTCTTAATCAAGAAATTCAGGTCCCTTTAGTTCAGGGACATTTTAATTTTATTTTTCCCCTTTGTTGTTGTTTGGAATTTTTCTTTTAATAGAATACTTACTGTTTGGATGCTGAAATGATTAGTCTTGTAGTTTTCTTGTTGTTTCTTTTTAACTTTCTGGGTGATTTCCTCAACTTTTTTTTTTTTTTTTAGTACCTTTGAGGGCACCTTGGTGGGTCAGTCAGTTAAGCATCTGACTTGGTTGAATTCATGAGCTCGAGGCCCGCTTTAAGTGAGCATGAGCCCCATTTCTGGTGAGCTCCCCTTCTCCTTCTCTCTCTCTCTGTCTTTATGCTCCTTGTGAGATTCTCTCTCTCTCTACTCTTGTTCACTTGAGCCCTCTGTCTCTCAAAAAAAACCAAAAAACCCCTAAACTAGCTTTGGGATGCCTGAGTGGCTCAATTGGTTAAGCATTTGACTCTTGATTTCTGCTCATGATCTCACAGATTGTGAGATGGAGCCCCATGTTGTGCTGTGAGCACAGAGTACAGAGCCTGCCTGGGATTCTCTCTCTCCTTCTTTCTCTGCCTCTCCCCGACTTGTGCACTCTCTCTCTCTCTCTCAAAATAAATATTTTAAATAAACAGCTTTATTGAGATGTGATTCACAGTGTTGTTCATCTTTTAAATTATATAACCCAATGACTTTTATTTTTAATTTTTATTAAAAAAGTTTTTTTTAACGTTTATTTTTGAGAGAGAGAGAGAGGGAGTGAGGGAGAGAGAGACAGAGTGCAAGTCGGGGAGGGGCAGAGAGAGAAGGAGACCTAGAATCTGAAGCAGGCTCCAGGCTCTGAGCTGTCAACACAGAGCCCGATGCGGGGCTCAAACTCACGATTGTTACTTGAGCTGAAGTTGAACACTTAACCGACTGAGCCACACAGGTGCCCCTCCAGTGGGTTTTAGTATATTCACAGAGTTGTGTAGTTAGTGCACAATCTAATTTTAGAACATTTTCATCTCTCCTTTTCCCTCCAAAAGTCCCCATACCCTTTAGCAGTCACTCTATTTCTCCCATCTCCAGTCCTAGTCAACCACTAATCTTCTCTATGTATCTTAACCAATTGAGCCAATTTGCCTTAACCAATTTGCCTATTCTGTACATTTCATAAGTGGAATTATACAATATATAGTCTTTTGTGATTGGTTTCTTTAATTTAGCATGTTTTCCCAATTCATTCACATTGTGGCATATATCAGAACTCCATTCCTTTCTTACTCTGAATAATAACTACATTTTATATATCTGGCACATTTTATTCATTCACTCATCAGTTGATGGAAATTTGGGTTGTTTTTGCTCTTTGCTTATTGTGAATAATGCTACTGTGTACATTCATGTACAAGTTTTTGTGTGTGGACATGTGTTTTTATTTCTCTTGTATATGCCTAGGAGTGCATTTGCCAGATTCAGCCTTCTTTTGACCTTTCTCTGAGTTATTTCTAGTTTTGGGTTCTTATTTATTTAAAAAACTTTTTTTAATGTTTTATTTTTATTATTATTAAAACATTTTTTTATTTTTTTTTATTTATTTTTTTTTTTACAAATAGTTTATTGTCAAATTAGTTTTTACATAACACTCAGTGCTCATCCCCAAAGTGCCCTCCTTCATGCCCATCCCCCCCTCCCCCCCACATCCATCAGTCCTCAGTTTTTGTCAGCATTCAAGAGTCTCTCATGGTTTGCCTCTCTCCCTTTCCCCCACCATTTCCGCCCTTCTTCTCCCCCTTGTTCCTCCGTCAAGTTCCTCCTAATCCTCCTATACGTGCAAACATATGATATTTGTCCTTCTCTGCCTGACTTATTTCGCTCAGCATAACACCCTCAAGGTCCATCCATGTTGCTACACATGGCCAGATTTCATTGTTTCTCATTGCCATGTAGTATTCCATGGTATAGATAAACCACATCTTCTTGATCCATTCATCTGTTGATGGACACTTAGGCTCTTTCCATGTTTTAGCTATTGTGGAGAGTGCTGCTATGAACATTGGGGTACATGTGCTCCTATGCCTCAGCATTTCTGTATCCCTTGGGTAAATTCCTAGCAGTGCTATTGCTGGGTCATAAGGGAGTTCTATTGTTAGTTTCCTGAGGAACCTCCACACTGATTAAAACATTTTTTTAAATATTTGTTTTTGAGAGACGGAGACGGAGTGTGAGCGGAGGAGCGGCAAAGAGAGGGAGAGGGAGACAGAGAATCCAAAGCAGGCTCCAGGCTCTGAGCTGTCAGCACAGAGCCCAATGCAGGGCTCGAACTCATAGAGTGTGAGATCATGACCTGAGCCAAAGTTGGATGCTCAGCCGACTGAGACACCCAAGCACCCCTTAATGTTTTATTTTTGAGAGAGAGAGAACGCACAGCGCATGGAGAGCGGGAGTGAGTGGGGGAGGGGCAGAGAGAGGGAAACAAAGGATCTGAAGCAGCCTCCAGGCGCTGAGCTGTTAGCACAGAGACTGACGCAGGGCTCAAGCCTCTGAACTGTGAGATCACGAACTGAGCTGAAGTCAGATGTTTAACTGACTGAGCTACTCAGGTACCCCTCTACTTTTGGGTTTTAAATTCAGAAACTACTTTTTTCTGAATGTTCATTCTTTTTATAAAAAAAAAAACAAAAACACAACAACATTTTGTCCAGTGTTACAGGTATAGTATCTTATCTCTCTAAGGTTATTAGTAATAGTTTTTTTTTTTTTTTTAAAGATACTGATTTATTTAAAGAGAGAGATTGAGAGAGAAAACGGATATGTGCAGAGGGGCAGAGAGAGAGGGGAGAGGGAGAGAGGATCCCAGACAGGCTTCATGGTTAGTGTGGAGCCTGATGCGGGCTCCATCCCATGAGCATGAGTTGATGATCTGAGCTGAAATCAAGAGTCAGGTGCTTAACCAACTGAGCCACACAGATGCCCCTACTAATCAGTTGTTGTGAGAAGTTTTCTACTTCCTGGAATAGTCACTGCTTTTTCAAATAAATTTTAGTTTTGATGTTTCATTTTCTAAATTTTATTTTAATGTTTATTTAGAGAGAGAAAAACAGTGCAAGTAGGGAAGGAACAGAGAGAGAGCGAGAGCGAGACACAGAAGCCTTAGCAGCCTCCAGGCTCTGAGCTGTTAGCAAAGAGCCTGATGTGGGGCTCAAACTTACAAACCCTGAGATCATGTCCTGAGCCAAAGTCAGACACTTAACTGACTGCCACCCAGTTGAGCACCCAGGGAGCCACCCAGGTGCACCCTGATGTTTCATTTTCAAATTGGATGGTTTCCTCAAGTGTCTGATAATCTTTGATTGTCTGCTCAAAGACAGTTTGATTAGAAGTTCTGAACTGGTAGTGGTAGTACTTATTTCTGGGATTCACTGTAATATGATCTGGGCCATTTTGGGGGTCCCCTAGTATTAGTATCTTGATTTACCTCAGCTTGGTCAGGTTCCCCAGAAAAATATCTAATTTCTTGTCTGCTATTCTAGAAGTCTATTGATAGAAGAGAGCTGGGGGTGTTGAGAGTCAGGTGTAGGTTCCATTCGGTATGTAAATTTTCATTTAATCTCCTTGTTTTCAGTATGGCACATTCTGATAATTATTCCTCTTTTTCTTTGGGTTGTTCTCTTTTACTCCAGGGCAGAGGAAAGTCAGGGAGAGAGGATCTGAAAGTTGAACTGCTCCTTTTTTTTAAACATTTATTTAGTTTATTTGTTTTTTAAATGTCTGTACCCAGCGTGGGGCTCGAAGTCACGACTCTAGAGATCAGGAGTCACATGGTCTACTGACTGAGCCAGACAGGCGCCCCTGAACTGCTTCGTAAATAGCTTTGCAGCCAGTCCTCCTCCTGTTTTTAGCTCCACCCTCACTGCCACTTCCAGAGTCACCTGACGCTGCTGCCAAGGCCTGAATCTTTTTTGGGCCTGGTGGTTCTGTGGTGTAATTTGGGTTGCTTCTTGGCTTTCTCTACTGCTGGCTTAGAATTCACCTTCCACTAGTCTGTGAAGTAGATGATCATTCTTCCAAAATTTTGTTGCAGTTATCTTAAGTTTTTTTTTCCTTGAAAAATCACGTGAAAAATTCTTTTTTCTTTACTGTTGCTCAGTGGGGTTTTGGAGGAGAGTTAACATAAATGTGTGTATTAAATGCATCATCATAATTTAGAAGTTCTATACATTTTTTTGTCCTTCTATATTGTTAAACTTAAATTTTATTCTTAATGGCTAACCTTTGCATATCTGTTATTTTTTCTTTATTGTGGTCACTGGAGTCCAAGTCAATCTAACTTTGATGTTGTAAGATCTAAACATTTATCAGATAATTACTGATGAAAAGATAACTAGGATAAAATTAATTTTGTATATTTCTTTGCTTTCTTAAAAATTGTTATTTTGAGAGTGTGTGCATGTCCATGCACATGCCTGCACGTGCAGGGGAGGAGCAGAGAGGGAGAGAGGGCATCCCTAGCAGGCTCTATTCTGTCAGCGCAGATCTGACTCAGGGCTCGAGCCCACTAAGCTTGAGATCATGAACTGAAATGAAGTCAAGAGTGGAAAGCTTAACCAACTGAGCTACTCAGGCACCCCTTTCTTTTTTAATATATTTATCAGCTGTATAGCTTCTTTGACCCTTCACTAGGATGTAAGGGATGGTGAGAAGATTAGTAAAACAGGTTGGTACTTAATGCTTTTCTCAGGTTTGATGTACATATTTTGGAAATGACAAATCAGATTATAGATGATTATATGAATAGCTCTTAAGCTCTGTATATGTGAAACCAGATTTTGACTAGTTGGATAATGTGGACTTAGGTCTATACTGAATCTAGATTGACTCACACTGAGCATAGTCTTGACAGTTCTCCATCAGTCTTTCGCCAGAGCCCTGAGGGAATTCTCTGTTCACTTAGCTCAGTTTTTGACCAGGTCTCCAGAGAGTCTCAGCACTGTAAATATCATGGGCCAGACACTCAGAGGCTAGGTTCAGGCAGTCTTTAGAAATAATAGCTTGTTGGGGCACCTGGGTAGCTCAGTCAGTTAAGCATCTGACTCTTGATTTCGGCTCAGGTCATGATATCACTGTTCATGAGTTCGAGTCCTGCATTTGGCTCGGTGCTGACAGTGCAGAACCTGCTTGGACTTCTTCTCTCCCTCTCTCGCTGTTCCTTTCCCACTTGTGCGTTCTCTCTCTCTCTCTCTCTCTCTCTCAAAATAAATAAACTTAAGAAATAATAGCTTATTGATAGAATGGTTAGCCCCTGAAATTTTACTCAGACTGAAGTTCTGCATATATTGAAAAAATCCTGTAAAAAACTAAAATCATACCAGTATTTACACTCTCTTGATGCTTAAAAGGTATTACTAATTGGGGGCAACTACTTAATGGATATGTGGTTTCCTTTTGGAGTGATGAAAAATTTTTCAACTAGATAGAGGTGGTAGTGGTTACACTACATTGTAAGTAAGTGTTCACTCTGAAGTGGTTAATTTTATGTTAGGCGAATTTCACTTAAGATATATTTATAGTTTATGGGGTGCCTAGATGGCTCAGTCAGTTAAGTGTCCATCTTCGCCTCAGGTCATGATCTCATAGTTTGTGAGTTCAAGCCCATGTCCGGCTCTGTGTTAACAGAGCCTGGAGCCTGCTTGGGATTCTGTGTCTCCCTCTCTCTGCCCCTCTCCCACTTTCTCTCTTTCTCTCAAAAATAAACATCAAGAAAAAATGAAAAAAAAAGAGTTATTAACAATGTCTTACATATGAGCCTTTGTAAAATGAATTGTTTTGTAACAAAAATTTCTTATAGAGGATGTCTAATACAGAGATAAATGAAAATAAGATCATTAATTATTCTGTCTCAAAAATAATTACTTTTGGGGCCCCTGGATGGCTCAGTCACTTAAGCATCCAACTTCAGCTTAGGTCATGATTTCGCGGTTCGTGAGTTTCAGACCTATGTCGGGGTCTGTGCTGACAGCTTGGGGCCTGGAGCCTGCTACAGATTCTATGTCTCCCTCTCTCTTTGCTCCTCCCCTGTTCATGCTCTGTCTCTTTCTCTAAAAAATAAGCATTTAAAAAAACTAAAAAGCTACTCTCCCCTTTTTATGTATGTTTATTTAAGAATTCATGAAAATCATAGAAAAATGTACAAAAAGTCTACAGTGAAATATCTGTTCACATGCTGGGTTTCTTTTTTTTTTTTTTACTAAAATAGAAACTGCCAGTATTTAATAATGTCAATATTTCTCTTTTTTCATCTATAATTTTATGTAGATATCACATGACAGAATACTTTGTATCTTAATTTTAACTTTATTTTATTTTATTTTTTTAAAATATTTTTTATTTATTTCTAGGAGAGAGAGAGAGAAACAGCGTGAGCAGGGGAGGGTCAGAGAGAGAGGGAGATACAGACTCTGAAACAGGCTTCAGGCTCTGAGCTGGCAGTCAGCACAGAGCCCGACGCGGGGCTCGAACCAACGAACCGCGAGATCATGACCTAAGCGAAAGTCGGACGCTTAACCGACTAAGTCACCCAGGCGCCCCAATTTTAACTTTATTTTTAATGTTTTTTTAATGTTTGTTTTTTGAGAGAGAGAGAAAGTGTACACGCAAGCAGGGGAGGGACAGAGAGAGAGGGAGACACAGAATCTGAAGCAGGCTGTCATGACAGCTCAGAGCCCAGTGTAGGACTCAAACTCATAGACCAGGAAATCATGACTTGACTGACTGAGCCACCCAGTCACTCCTATATCATAATTTAAAAAAAAATTTTTTTAATGTTTTATTTATTTTTGAGAGAGAGAGAGACCACATGAGCTGGGGAGGGTCAGAGAGAGAGAGGGAGACACAGAATCCGAGGACAGGCTCCAGGCTCTGAGCTAGCTGTCAGCACAGAGCCTGACACGGGGCTCGAACCCACAAACCATGAGATCATGACCTGAGCTGAAGCTGGACGCTCAACCAACTGAGCCACCCACGCACCCCTCTATATCATAATTTTTAAATGAATCTATTAGTAGGCATATGAGGTATTTTATTTGTTTCCTTTTCTGAATAATACTTTTGCACTGAAAAGTATTGTAACTAAGTCGCAGTGTACTTCCATCATATCATTTCCCAGAAGTGGAATTATAGGGTGAGAGAGTATATGAAGTTTCAAGGCTATTGTTTATTGTCCAGTGCCATTTAGAAATGTTGAACAATTTGTACTCATTTTGTCACACCTGAGTGTATATGAGCAGTCTTAAATTTATGACTTTTTATAATCTGAAAGGGTAAACAATAACACCAGACATTGAAATAACAGCATTTATGGAATATACAGAATGTTTGGCAACTTAATTTTGATTTTCTCTTTCCCTTAAAAATCATAGGAAATTAATGTCTTATCAGCTATAGAGTTTTGTAGCATTTATGTCAGGCAAAATAACACATTAAATGTAAGTTCTTATATAAAAATATATCTGGGGTGCCTGGGTGGCTCAGTCGGTTAAGCGTCCGACTTTGGCTCAGATCATGATCTCACTGTTCGTGGGTTCAAGCCCCACATCGGGCTCTCTGCTGACAACCAGCTTGGAGTCTGGAGCCTGTTTCAGATTCTGTATATCCCTCTCTCTCTGACCCTCCCCTGTCTCTCTCTCTCTCTCTCTCTCTCTCTCTCTCTCTTTCTCAGAAATAAAAAACACTTAAATTAAATAAAAATATATCTAAACTTTGGGTTATTTTCTCTTTTTTATATTAAGGTGTTATTTAAAATAAAATGCTGTTTTAAGTGCAGAGTTTGATGAATTTTTGTTGTTGTGTACAAATGTGTAAACTCCGTCACCATCACCTTCATCAAAGTTCAGAACAGTTTCCTCACCTAAGAAGTTTCTTCATAATCCTTTGCAGTTAATTCTTTCTCCCTAACTTCCTGACCCCTATTCCACCTTAGGCAACCACTTATTTGCCTTCTGTCGCTATAGTTTTGTTTTGGGATCATAAAGTGTATATGGTCTTTTGTTCTTTAGCTCATCATTTTTTGAGGTTTATTCGTATTGTTGCATGTATTAACATCTCATTATCTCATTCCTTTTCATTGTTGAGTAGTATTCCATAACATGGATATCCACAATTTGTTTCTTCACCAGTTGACGAACGCTTGAGTTGCTTCCAGTTTTGAACTATTTTTTTTCAAAAACAGTTTTTGCTGTAAGCATTTGCATCCACATCTTAGAACGGACATAGGGTTTTATTTCTTCTGGGTAAATACTTAACAAGTGGAATTTCTGGGTCATATGGTAATGTATATTTAACCTTATAAGATACTGTCATTCTTTTTTCCATTTTGCATGCCACCAGCAGTGTATGAGAGTTAATAGTTCCAGATCCTCACCAACAGGATGTAGTCGTTTTAATTTCAGGTATCCCTGTTGGTATGTAGTGGTGTTTGTTGTTGATACTGGAAGCTTTGGATTTTAACCTCTATTTTTGAATGCCAGCATAGTTTGCAATAGTGGAAGTGAAATAACTATATTCCCTCTTTGTGAGAAATGAAGTGGGCTACGTAAGCATATGTTTAAATGATTACTGTGTAATTGAAGGCCTATCAAATATATGACAAGATTGTAGTAGCTTGGTGATGTACAGTTAAATTTAAGTGTCTTCCTACCCTTAGAAGGATAAGTTAATACTTTAATGTTTTTTTTGTACTAGTCTCGATCAGTGATTCATAGGAAAAGGGTTAAATGAGTGACTCGGGTTGTTGAAAAGACTGGTGATTTAGGAATTTTGTGTTTCTGAGATTATGGCCCTAGAGTTCTGTAATTGATTTAGAAATTTTAGATGAATTCAAGGATTATATTTAAAAGAAATAGGATTATGAACAAATTATTTATTTATTTTTGTTCCTCTTTAGGACATTTTCATTCCATCTCCAAGTTTGGAAGAGCGATCAAATGATGGGAAGAAAGGTGGAGATTTGCATAGTTCATCTTTGACTGTTGAGTGTTCTAAAACTTCAGAGATAGAACCAAAGAATTCCATTGAGGATATTGGGCTCTCTTTGACAGGGGATTCTTGTAAGTTGATGCTTTCTACAAGTGAATATAGTCAGTCCCCAAAGATGGAGAGCTTGAGTTCCCACAGGATTGATGAAGATGGAGAAAACACACAGATTGAGGATACTGAACCCATGTCTCCAGTTCTTAATTCTAAACTTATTCCTGCTGAAAATGATAATACCCTAATGAATCCATCACAAGATGGCCAAGTAGAATTGAATCAGAAGGATAAAACAAAGGGAGGTGACACAGAAACCAGAGACGACATAAGTATTTTAGCCACTGGTTGCAAAGGCAGAGAAGAGACACTAGCAGAAGATGTTTGTATTGATCTCACTTGTGATTCAGGAAGTCAGGCAGTTCCTTCTCCAGCTACTCGATCTGAGGCACTCTCTAGTGTGTTAGATCAGGAGGAAGCTATGGAAATTAAAGAACATCATCCAGAGGAGGGGTCTTCAGGGTCTGAGGTGGAGGAAATCCCTGAGACTCCTTGTGAAAGTCAAGGAGAGGAGCCCAAAGAAGAAAATATGGAGAGAGTGCCATTGCACCTTTCTCTGACTGAAACTCAGTCCCAAGGCTTGTGTCTTCCAAAGGAAATCCCAAAACAAGAATGCCAAGAAGCTATGGAAGTTGAAACCAGTGTGATTAGTATTGATTCCCCCCAGAAGATTCCAGTACTTGACCAAGAATTGGAACATAAGGATCAGGAGGCTTGGGAAGAAGCTACTTCAGAGGATTCAAGTGTTGTCATTGTAGATGTGAAGGAACCATCTCCCAGAGTTGATGTTTCTTCTGAACCTTTAGAGGGAGTGGAGAAATGCTCAGATTCCCAGTCGTGGGAGGATGATGCTCCGGAAATAGAAGCATGTGCTGAGAATAGAGCTGACACCCAGGAAGAAAAGAGTGCAGAATATGAAAGGGATGTGAAATCAGTGACTGCAGAAAAGGAACCTATAGTGGTTCACTCCCTACAGCCTCCCTTGACTTCAGTGAGAGCAGATGATGCTCTGAGACCTGACCAGGAGATGCAGCAGGCTGAACCTCAAGAGAAAACTGGTAACTCATTACCAAAAGACTCAGAAATAGCTAATGTAAAGCAGCTGGGCCCAGGTGTAGATGCCCAGCAGCTGGAGAAAGCCTCTGCCCATGCTTCACAAAGCTTCTGTGAAAGCTCTAGTGGTGAGTGTGCTTGTAAATTGTTCTGTGTTTCCAACCAAATTATAATTTGGAATAGAAGGTAGGAGAGTACTGTGCTAATGGACTGGTTACTCTGAGAATTAACTTGGGATTATGTTTATGAAGAGCCATAATTGGGAAACAAGGAAATTTGCATTATATTTTTCTTTTATAGCTGTAATTGTGGAATCATCTGAAGTCTATCAGCTTTATAACTCAGGAGTAATCGATATGAATTTTCTAATTATTTAGAAATTGTAACAATCTGGTGTTTTTTACTTGGGTCCTAACCTTGCTCATATTTTTATATTTTGACAGTTACCTTGAAATATAAGGATTTTTTTGGATTATCCTATATAGTAAAATATTCAGAACTCTGTTAAAGAGTGTTTTGTTACTGATTTTTTTTCCTCTCTATGGGCAGTAGGTAAAGTTTCTTAATTTGGTTCAACATATTTACATCTTAAACCTTAAATGTGAAAGGGCATCTGGGTGGCTCAGTCTATTGAGATTCTGACTTTGGCTCAGGTCATGATCTCATGGTTTGTGAGTTCAAGCCCTACATTGGGCTTTCTCCTATCAGCCTGTCAGTGCAGAGCCCTCTTCAGATCATCTGTCCCTCTCTGTCTGCCCCTCCCCTGCTTGCACTCTCCCCCAAAATAACAAAATATTAAAAAACAGAAACAAAACAAAAAAACCCTTAAACTGGAATTGATATTAGTCTATGTTCTTTAGCTATTTTACCAAAGACCAGAATGAGAATACTCTAAATGCCCAGATTTAGTATAATTTAAAAACAAAACAATATCTTAAGTACAGAAAAATAAAGACAAAATACAAATTTAAGAAAACAAGCCTCTAGGTATATTGAAGTGAGAAACAGTATTTGGGCAGCATCATAGCTATAAGTATGGCTGATCAGACCTTTTCATGTTTCTGAAACAGTCCCAAGTTAATACTTCTTTTCTAGGTGTGATTATTAGTAGTACTTTTTTTGTTGTTGTTGTTAACTTTCAAAATTGCCCCTATTCATTAGGTTTTATATTCAGGATTTTAAAGTCTTTTTTAGAACAAGAAATTATTATATTTGGAAGGAAGATAAAGGTTATGGGTTCATTCTCTTCTTTCTAAAATCATGGCTAGTTAATAATGGAGGTGGAACTAGAACCTAGGTCTCCTGATTCTGAAGTCTATGTTTTTTCTCTTGTAAAACTATGTAATAGAGTTTCTTTTTTTTTTTTAATGTTTTTATTTCTAGGAGAGAGAGAGAGAGAGACAGCGTGAGCAGGGGAGGGTCAGAGAGAGAGGGAGACACAGACTGAAACAGGCTCCAGGCTCTGAGCTGGCTGTCAGCACAGAGCCCGACACGGAGCTCGAACCCATGAACCGTGAGATCATGACCTAAGCGAAAGTCGGACGCTTAACCGACTAAGCCACCCAGGCGCCCCAAGTTTCTTTGAATCTGACAAACTATGGCAAAGAACTATCTGAATAATCTAATATTCTGTATTGTTGAATATTTTTGTGATTGTTTTAGATGTAACTACTGTTACTGACCTAGGCTAAGAAAGCATTAGGACCTATAGATTGTTTAATATGGTTACTTAGGAGTATTTTTTATTTATCTTAGCACTTCCATGCAAAAGAAGCTTCTAAAACATTGGGATATTTGTTGTATCATTTTAACATGAATTCTTGCTCCATGAATTCTTGCTTACACCATTAATTGGCAGGGCCAGCTCTTCATTATAGTAGACACTGTGATAGTAAAAAACTTATTTTACTAGTCTTTTATCTAGATTGTTGAAAATACTAGTAAGTTGTTTTCTGCTTCAAGATTTTAGTTTTTGAGCCAAACAACTAAAAACAGTGAAGACAGTGTTTGGACTGTTAGAGAATTAGTCTTAAAGTGAATCATTCAGAAGAGCATTGCTGGAAAAAAGGAAAAAATTATTCTGTACTTAAAATACAGTTGTTTAGTTGCTAAAGCTTAAGAGACTAATTTAAATGAGAGTAACATAAAAAGTTAATGGTTCTTTAGTCTGGAAAGACAAAATGAAAGATATGAATTGGTTGAGTCCTAGGTTTGTTCATTAGATTCCTACATAGTAAAGTTAGAAGGGTTACTTCTGTTTTTGTTACTAGCTTTATTGATTAAAAAAAAGATACATGCTTAATTGTAAAAGTTCAAACAGTACAAAAGAGGAGAGAGAGGGGATTGGGGGAGAAAAGGAGAGAATCACTGTTAAGTGCCTATATGGATAGATAACTTGGAGCCATGAGACATTGTCTTCAGACATCTGTTTAAGGAAACTTCTTGAACTTTAAAGTACAAATTTAGAAAGATGGTACTTGGAAACCTAGTCTTATTCAATATAGAATACATTTTTGATGGGTTGATTACAGGAAAAATTGTGACAAGTACAGTAAGTCTTTAATTAAATCCACAAGAGGTAGTCTATGATAGGTTAATCATGATCAGGGAAGCTAGATATGTTTTGTGCTCTAACTCTAACCTTTACTGGCTTGCTTTATGAATATCATCCTAATTAGATGTTAATGTCAGAGGCAGACTTTCAGGGTAAAGTGTTTATGCATGAAGTGGCCTAGTATAGGAATTCTTATATTTTTAACTGGATGACTTTTAATCAGTTGTTAAAAAGTGACCGGTTCTTCTTTTGAGCACAGAACAAGATAAAGTGGGTTGTAGATTGTAACAAAAAGTTAGAAGTAAGGGATACCTTCCTGACTTTAAAAGCTTTTTAAATATTGCTTTGGACTAAGGAATTTTCTTTTCCTTTAAAAAATTATTTTTTAAATGTTTTATTTATTTCTGAGAGAGAGAGAGCGTGAGTAGGGGAAGGTCAGAGAGAGAGGGAGACACAATGTGAAACAGACTCTAGGCTCTGAGCTGTCAGCATAGAGCCCGATGCAGGGCCTGAACCCATGAACCGTGAGATCATGACTTGAGCCAAAGTTGGATGCTTAACCGATTGAGCCACCCAGGCGCCCCTGGACTAATGAATTTTCTAAAGTACCTTAGTAATAAAGACACCCACTTAGCTAGTTTGATGATTGATATTAAGTTTCCTTTTGTTCATTGCTTTCTTAATAGTTTGGTATGCTGGCATACAATAGGATAGCCCATGATAATCTGGGATAGCAAGAAGGGACTTGTTAATTTAAGCAGTAAGTGTGCTAGATGTCAGAGAAAGAATTAAATATGTGGAAAAGTCTGGTATCAGAGGTTAAAATACTGTTTTGCAGGATGGTGATAACTTGATTAGTGGTGTCTTTTGTATGAGTTGAACAAAAGCAGAGAAAGGGGAAAACATTTGTAGGACATTGAATAGAGGCTTTCTGAATATGAATAATTAAAGACTAGAAATATAGGCTGCTACTAGTTAATTGAATGCTGATTAAAGGGTTAGAAATTTATCTTCTGGTGGAAACCTTGGCATTTTGATAAGACGCCAACATGTTCAAATATTTTATATGAATGTTGCTTTCGTTGTGTGCAGAAAGAATTGGGGGTTGGAGAAGATGGGAGACTTGTGGCAAAGAAATTGATAGGCTCTTGTAATAATCCAGGAATGATTCATTGAAGGACCAGATAAGGAGTGCAGTTTTGCCTATAAAATTAGATTCATTTTTCCATTTGGTTGTAGTAATGCAGCTGGGTCAGTGGTGCTCAAATAATTTTTCTTAAGTACTATCTAGTGTTGTGCAAAGGAAACCCTGTTACAGGAAATAATGTTTGGTAGGTAATTCATGCTTGCATGTTACATTTTCCTGTTATGGTATGACATAGAAGGAAGTACTTGAGGATTTCGTACATTCATATAGATTTTCTTAAATGTTTGTTTTTGGGAGAGAGGAGAGAGGGCGCATGTGCACGTAAGCAGTGGGGAGGCAGAGAGAACCCGCAGTAGGCTTCACGTCAACAGCACAGAACCCCACGCGGAGCTTGTTCCCACTGACTGTGAGATCATGATACGAGCCGAAATCAGGAGTCAGACACTGACTGACTGAGCTGCCCAGGAGCCCCCACATAGATTTTCAAAAGTCTACATGGTCAGTCATAATATGAGGGATGGTTCCTGTCAAGAGAGCAGTGCAGTGCAGGTGATTGTTCTAGGAACCAAAATTCTGTAAAATATATCTTTGCAATGTTTGATGTTTTTTGAGACTTTTTTTTTTTTTTTTACTTTTTAGTTTCTGTATCTCTTCTAAGTTCTTCTTTATTAACCTAAAGGACTTGTTATTTAAGTAATTGCCAGAGAATGAAACCTTATCTACCTGACCCATTTCTCTTTCTGTTACTGAGCATGTATACTTTTCACCCTTTATTTCTAAAGTTGATTTCATTTTCTCTCTTCATCCCTTCAGGTTACTAATTCATTTTCTCTTACATGTAGATATAAGAGATGTTTTTTGTTTTTTTGTGACTTTGAAGAAAAAAGTCTCAAAGTGCTTCATATGAAAGATAATAAAAGATAGAAGTGGAGTGGAAAAAGATGAAAAGAGAAAAATGTGGTATTATAAGAAATTAACTTGGTTTTCATCCAGTGCCTGGTACACAGCTCCAAAAATCCTTGTAATTTCCTAAGTGATAGGAATACCTTTAAAAAATTTTTTTTGTTGTTTATTTTTGAGACACAGAAAGAACATGAGCAGGGAAGGGCAGAGAGAGAGGGAGACACAGAATCTGAAAAAGGCTTCATGCTCGGAGCTGTCAGCACAGGACACAGAACCCAATTTGGGGCTCGAACCCACTAACCCACTAACCGTGAGATATGACCTGAGCCAAAGTGGGACACTTAACAGACTGAGCTATCCAGGCACCCTGGGGGAATGCCTTTTGTTATTCATAACAAACCCTTTCAAACACCTCTGTCTTTTTGGCAGTGAAGTGATTTAGGGTGGGATCCCTACATAGCCTCAGGACCCAGGCTGTTCCCAGGAAGACAAAATGATTAGAGGGTTGAAACTTTCACTTTTACCCACCCTCCTCCTGGAAGGAAGGGCTGGAGATTAAAGCTTAATAAAATCTCTTGAACAACAAGATTTAATAAGGGTCCACCCAAGTTGTAATGAGCCTCCGGAGTGTAGGTATCTCAAGGCTCTTGAGGGGACTTGCGAGGGGACTGAAGCTCTTGCTGTCACAACACTTCTGGACCTCACCCTGTGTACTGCTTCATTTGGCTGTTCATCTATTTCCTTCATATTAAATTGGTAAATGTAAGTAAGTGTTTCTCCGAGTACTGTGAGCAGCTCTTCTAGGTTAATCAGACCTGAGGGAGGAGGTTGTGGGATCCTCAAAGTACAGCCATTTGATGAGAAACACAGATAACAACTTGGCCTTGTTTTTTTTTTTTTTTTTTAACTTGGCCTTGTGATTGGCATCTGAAGTGGGGGCATTCTTCTGGGACTGATGCCATCTCCACGTAGATAGTGTCAGAAGTGAATGATACCAGTCAGTTTCTGCTGAGAATTGGATAATTGCTTGGTGGTGTTGGGATACACATTGGGCAAAATGTTTGCAAAGGAGTAGAGACTGGGTATGCCAGATTATAGTTATTTTGAGCCATCACAGAAAAGTAAGTACAGATTTTCAGATGTTAGGTTTAAGAGGAGCAGTCTAGCACAGTTCTTTTTTTTCCTCCCAAACTTAGTCACTTTATTAAGAGATAATTAGGAAATCAGAAAATGTGATTTTTTTAAAAAAAATGTTTATTTTGAGAGAGAGAGAGAGAGAGAGAGAGAGACAGAGTATGTGTGTGTGTCTGTGTATGCAGAAACTGTGAGGTTGGGGGGGGTGGTTGGAGAGAGAGGAAGACAGAAAATTCCAAGCAGGCTCCGTGCTGTCAGTGCAGAGCCTGACTGAGATCATGACCTAACCCAAAATCAGGATTGGATGCTTAACTGACTGAGACACCCAGATGCCCCCAGAAAATGTCATTTTGGCAGTTTGCTAATTCTGATTAGTAAAAAATTTGGAACCAAAACCTAGTTAAATATAAAGTTTTATATCTTGACAAATTGTTATGTTTATATTAATTTATTGATGACTAGCCAAAATGAGTTCACTGGGAATGCTCATATATGTGGGATTTACCATTGTGCAGGCATTTATGTGTGAATATTAGTATTATGGTCTAGAAGGAATGTATTTCATGTTCCTTTTGACCTCATGTTCCTCAGGCCCTCTAAACTTTGGGCTTCCTCTATTTGTCTGTTATCTGGTGTTTATGTTGTGTTAGACCTATTGTTGGCTACAACCAGAGCACAGAGAATAATAGGAAATTGGTTGGGAGGCCTGGTGAGGTGGGTTGGGAATGAGGCTGATTTGGGGAGCAAGGGAAAAGAATAATTAAAATACTTCTCACTTTCACTTTCTTCTTATACTTCTGTTTTGGTTTCTTTTTTGTTTATTTTTAATTTTTTTTTTTACCCCCTCCAGAAACTCCATTTCATTTCACTTTGCCTAAAGAAGGTGATATTATCCCACCATTGACTGGTGCAACTCCACCTCTTATTGGTCACCTAAAACTGGAGCCCAAGAGACACAGTACTCCTATTGGTGAGTGACTAAAATGTAATGATATTTAAAGCAGAATTTCTGAGATACCATTCTTTATGCAAGTGATTATTTTAAATCTGAGGAGTTGGGCCTTCCTGATAAGGTTGGTTTTGTCTTAGGAGGAATAAGGTTGTGATATTTGATTCTAAGAGTTTACTCCTGGAAGATACTTAGTGGTAATGAGAAAAAAGAAAGGGTGGAGGGAAGGAAGGGAGAGAATATAAGGATTTTATTCTATTACTTGCAGGGCAATAGAATTGAGTGCTAAGCAATGATATAGAGCTATTTTTAGAAGGAAGGGACAGCAAATAGGGTAGAAGTACTATTTATTCAGTACCCCAGCTATCAGTCTACTACTTGACAGGGCAGGGACACTTAGATCCTCCTTCCATCAGGCAGCCAGTAGTCTTCTGCATTAACCTATTTGTTTTCTCTAGTCAGTGCTGGGAGGTAACAGTCATGCCGTCTGGAGTCTCCTGCTACCTATGCCTGATGCTGGCAGATGTGGGTTGGCTGAGGGCTCATGCAGCATCCTTTGTCCAGATGCAGAAGTGGAACTGAATCCTGTTGCTCCTCTTAAGACCAGGTGTCAAAACTAGTGTGTAGTTGTTGATACTGTGACAGGATCTATCCTAGGAATCCCCCTTCAATCCTGCAGAGCGGTGGAGCCAAACAGGCAACTTGGTGACCGTAAATTGTAGTTTTTCATGTTTGTATTTTAGTGGTTTTTCTTTCTTCCTCCTGCCCCCCTCTTTCAGGCATTAGCAACTATCCAGAAAGCACCATAGCAACCAGTGATGTCATGTCTGAAAGCATGGTGGAGACCAATGATCCTATACTTGAGAATGAAAAAGGAAATCCTGGGGCTGCCCCAGAGGTGGATGATAAATTGTGTCTAAGAATGAAACTGGTCACTCCTGAGACCGAGACAAGTGAAGAGTCTTTGCAGTTTAGTTTGGAAAGTAAGTTTTATTTTATGTCAGTCTTGGGCAATTAGTAGCTCCAAATCATATGAGAAGTATTAGTTATCTTTTTCCTAGTTATAATGATTAATACTTCTATAATTATAAATGTATTTTTAAAGTCTTACTCTCATAGACCTAATTCTTTGCTTTCAGGTAGTCACTGTCATGTTACTGAAGATGCTTCATTTTAAATCTTTGGTGCTGCTTATTTCTCTGTATTAAACTTGTATATAAAGTAATTGGTTTCAGGGTGCCTGGGTGGCTCAGTCAGTTAAGCATCTGACTTTGGCTCAGTTCATGATCTCATGGTTCGTGGGTTCGAGCCCTGCGTCGTTGGGTTCTGTGCTAACAGCTAGCTCAGAGCCTGGAGCTTGCTTCAGATTCTGTCTCTCTCTCTCTCTCTCTGACCCTCCCCTGCTCACGCTATCTCTCTCTCTCTCAGAAATAAATAAAACATTAAAAAAAAATAAAGTAATTGGTTTCCATATTCAGAAACAGTTCAGAAGAAGGTAGAAAATGTAGGATTGTGGATTCACACTCTAGGCCTGTGCTGACTATTTCTCACATTACTTGGATGTTGGGTGTGGCTAGAATACAGAGAAGGTACGAACAAGGGAGATTGCAAAGATCCAGATTTGGAAATGCCTTTTACATGATGCTGAAACACTGAAGAATTACAGGCAAGGGAATAATATCAAATTTGCTTTTTTAAAAGTCTGAGCTGAGTGTTTAAAAACTTCATGCCTTTGTGCTTTATTTCTCACATGGCCTTCCCATTTCCTATTCTCCTGCTTGGAAAACTCAGTCTTTGTTTAACCAGAAGGTAGGGTTTTTAGTAGTGGAGATGGAGATGAGGGGATCAGTATGAGAGGTGAATAGTAGAATTGAAAGAACCTTGGGACCAGTTGAATATGGAAGTAAGAGGGAGGGGGGAGAAATGCAGAATGAATCCACATCTGAATTTAGTTTTCATGATAGCACTCCAAAGTAGATCTCCTTATTTCCAGACACAGAGGTTTTAAAGTTATATGCATAAGATCGTAATAATTGCAAAGAGGCAGTCTCAGAGTTTGAGTCAGATCTGACACCAAAGTTTATAATTTTTCCACTAGGTAGTTTGGAAATGCTGTTTAATGGAGTTAGAACAGGAAGAACTCATAAAAGAGACGGGAAAGGAAGCTTATGGGCAGGAGAATTACAAAAAGATAATGTCAGACGTAAAAGCAAGTGTCTAATAAGGTATATCTGAAAATGTACATTGGATTTGACAGTTAGGATCCGTTTGTTGACTCTATCAAGAACTATTCCAGTGTAGTGCTTTGGGTGGGAGTTAATACCAAAGTTAATTGAGAAGTAATAGGAAGAAGCAGCAGCAAGTGTATTTGACTCTTGAGAAGTTTATGTGAGAAAGGAGGAAAAAACATGCTAACTTAAAGATTGGAGATGTTTTCATTTTTATACCTAAACATAGAGAGACCTAAGCAGTTTATAGGCTGAGAGAAAGTCTCCAAAAGAGAGATGGATTAAAAAACGAGGGAATAAGGGGAAACAGTTAATGGATCAAAACCCTGATGGAGTTGGGAGAGGAAGCTTTCAAAGACTACAGGCAGAATGGTGGACTTGAATAAGAAGGGCCTCTCATTCCCTAGAGACCAAAGAAAAGAAATTTTAGCTAATATACTTGGAGTACTTCTGATACTCCAGGCATCTGGAGTAAAGTTCCAGGCATTTTACATGTATAGCTCATTGAATCTCACAACAAACCTGTGAACTAAGTTCTGTTAACTAGAGTCAAGCAGCTAGTAAATGGGGTAGTCTGAATTTAAAGTCGTTTTTTAAAAGTATTTTTTAATGTTTATTTTTGAGAGTGAGAGAGAGAGCAAGCAAGTGTGAGCATGAATAGGGGAGGGGCAGTGAGGGAGACACAGAATCTGAAGCAGGCTCCAGGCTCCCAGCTGTCAGCACAGCCTGACACAGGGCTCAAACTCATGACCCACAAGGCATGCATGACTTGAGCTAAAGTCACACACTTAACCTACTGAGCCACCCAGGCGTCCCAGTTAAGAACCCAGGGGCATGCCTGGCTGGCTCAGTTGGAAGAGCACATGACTCTTGATATCGAGGTTGTAAGTTTGAGCCCGGTGTTGGGTGTAGAGATTACCAGGGGGAAAAAAAACTTAAAAAAAAAAAAAAAGCAGTTTTAAGAACCAGCAGTCTGGGTCTGAATTACGGTGCTACTCTGCGTTTTCAGTGCTTATTAATTTGAATGATAGAACCTTAGTAGAAATTAAAGTATCATGTGTTTCCGTTTATACTTTCCTCTCTGGAATCAAGTGGCGCTTATCAAGAAAGTATGTGGTAGCCCTGAGTCTTTAGATTTGAAGTTACAATAGGGACGACCTTAAGTGGAGCTAACATAATGGACGCTGTTACTACCTTTCCTATAAGATGAATACAGTGTCAGGCAGTCACTGGACTCGGTTTTACTCATTTCATCTTCATAACAAACATGTGAGGTTGGTTCTGGCTTATCTCTATCTTATAGATGAGGAAGGTGACTCAGAAGGTGGCATTTACTCCCAGGTTGGACTACTAAATGCTGGGGCCAGGGCCTGTTTCAGAGCCTGGGCTCTAACCTTTAAACTTCTGCTGCCACCTTGACAGACTGTTGAGAAGATTTTGTTGGATCATGAGTATTTTAGAAATGTTGAAAAATATGTGTTATTTTCTCTAAGGCTGGAATAAATTGTAAATGAACACATTTTAATCCCTTGGCATTAGTGACCTTGCTTTGAGAATATGAGATTCTTCTCATTATTGCTCTTAATTCTTTGCTACAGATTATATCTTTTTTTTTTCTTCTTTTTTTAATTTNTGTTTAGGACATTTGTTTGAAAGCAGACGCCCTCAAACTTGAACATGCATTACAATTACCAGAAGAGAAAACAGAATCGCCTGGAGAAGTTGTTCAAAACTCATATTGCGGGGACCCATACCCTGTTTCCAGTTTAGCAAGTGTAGAACCAAGCCCTAGAATTTTTTTTTTTTAATGTTTTATTTATTTCTAGGAGAGAGAGAGACAGCATGAGCAGGGGAGGGTCAGAGAGAGAGGGAGTGACAGACTCCGAAACAGGCTCCAGGCTCTGAGCTGGCAGTCAGCACAGAGACCGACGTGGGGCTCGAACCCACGAACCGCGAGATCATGACCTAAGCGAAAGTCGGATGCTTAACCGACTAAGCCACCCAGGCGCCCCTGCTACAGATTATTTCTTGAAAATGTGTTTCGTTTTTCAAATTTCTGTCCCAAAGGAACTTTGGGAAGAACTTGAGTATCTTCTGTGTGTGGGTTCTCTTAAAACTGCACACTATTAAAAACAACAACAAAAAAACAGACTGCACACTATTTAAAATTTGTATCAATTTAAAACATTTCTTGCATAATTTATTTTAGTAAAGTTTTTTTTTCTTTTTTAAAGTTTTGTATTTTCTTACGTAAATTTTTTACATCATGTATAAGAAGAGATGAATTGATTGAAGAGAAGTTTTAATTTTGATTTTTACATGTTACTATTGAGTAATTCATTACATTATATTTCTGGACAAACTGATTAGTCTTCTGTAGGAAATTTGAAAGAAAATTGGTACAAGTGAGGAAAGACTTGTGCTATTTAAATGATAAGAAGTCGGGGCGCCTGGGTGGCTCAGTCAGTTAAGCGTCCTACTTCGGCTCAGGTCCTCAGGTCGTGATCTCATGGTTAGTGGTTTGAGCCCTGCATCAGGCTCTGCTTTGGATTCTGTGTCTCCCTCTCTCTTTGCTCCTCCCCCGCTCATGCTCTATCTTGTCTCTCAAGAATGAATAAACGTTAAAAAAGTTTTTTTAATTATACAAAAAAATGATGTCTTTTATGTTCACTTATTATTCTTTCCCCTTTTTGTTATTGCAATTATTAATAGAACAGGTTTTCAGAGAAGGTGTTTAGGTGTGATACTAATTGAATTTTGTTTCTCTTTCCTTTCTCTTCTTGTTTTTGTTTTTATTCAGAGCCTGCAATTGGTGAAAGAAAAAATGGATCTACTGCTGTTGCTGAGGCTGTTGCCAGGTAACTTGAGCTGGTTGCTATTTAGAGGAGTTTAATATACAAAGCCACTCTGGTAATAAGAGGAAGATGATTTATCAATAAAGGAAAAACCTTAAAATGAAACTCCAGCGTAAAGGATTTAGCCATGTATTGAATCTAACAGTAGGCTGTCTTATTAATGCATTCAGTTTAATAAAGCTTTTGCTATACTTAGAACTAAGATATTTAAGGGTATTTCCCTTTCTTTTGTTCATGTGGGAATGCTCTTTTCTTTGTTTCTTTTGATGAGACTGAGATTGTTGCTGCTGTTGGTAATGTAATAAAGGGTTTAACGAGAAATAGCCTTAGACCTTATTCCTTCAAGGATTCCGGACTCCTTGCTGCGACCTCAGGTCACTTTTTCTTCTGGCTGCCAAATTAACTACTGTGTTGAGCTGTTATTTTTGCTTTGTCATGAATGCTGTAATGCTTTGAGGATGTGTTTGACCCCCTCCTGAGGCTCTAGTGGTAAGCTTTGCCATCTGGTGGCGGTAAGAGTAGAATTGTTTCATTGGTTTATGGTGTGAGTCATCCAGCGTGAACATACTAGCAGCAGTTGGTGAAGTATAGATGAGGATTCTTAAATCAGCCGTGGCGGATGCAGTAAATAAGTAGAGCAAGCTAGGTGCAAGAACACAAGGTATTAAGGATGATGGCTGACTGAACCTGTATCCCGGTTGAACATGTGCCCCTGTTCAGCTCCAGCTGGTTATTACCATGCAAGAATGAAAACTTAATTTGTCAGATGTTGTTGGTTTTAGTCCTCTGTCCATCTTATTTCCTGTGAATCTTCCTTGAGAGATTATTCTTGTGCTAATTTGGAAACAAATATGAAGAATGGCATTTTGGCATAAGGTGTTGTGGGGTTTGGGATGCAGAGCAAGGATTTTATTCATTCTGTGCCTAAAAAAGATAATCTCCAGGGGTACTTTTCCTTTCAAAACTAACACAGTATGTTGCTTTAACTTGTAATCTTAGTCCTCAGAAGACCATGTCTTCGTTTAGCTGTGTCTGTGAAGCACAACAAGATGATGAGGCTCGAAATCGTGATCCTCCCTCTGCACCCATCAAGTGAGCATTATTTTCATAGCCTCTTTTGAGCTGTCTTGTTTGCAGAATCATTGGTTCCAGAATCTAGAATTTTGTGAACTTGATCTTACATTTCTATCTGACAGACTGTGACATATTCTAGTTTTATAAGTGAGATGTCATGAGAAATTTAAAGTAATATTTTATAGATACAGATTTTTGTCTGGATCTTGTGTCAATTTGAAATGATTCAGTCTTCATAAATTTATGAAGCTATATTCTGTAGTTTTAAGATTACTTCTTGGGTTTCTTAGATTTAGAAATGTTTATTTTTAACAAGACTTTTTATTTTTCTTTAATTTCCCTTAGGGCAAAACATTTGTTTTGGGGCAACACCCCAAATTTAACATTTGCCTTACATGATGCAATTAAGATTTGTCCATGATTTCTTTACTCTATACTCTTTTAGAATAGCTATGAAACAGAAAATAAAAAATTGAGTTTTAAAGTATTTTTTTCTCTATTAAAGTATTTTTTTTTACAAATAGTTTATTGTCAAGTTGGTTTCCATAATTAAAGTATTTTTTTTTAACATTTTTTTATTTTGGAGAGAGCATGAATGGGGGAGGGGCAGAGAGAGAAGGAGACACAGAATTCGAAGCAGGCTTCAGTCTCTGAGCTGTCAGCACAGAGCCCGATGTGGGGCTCAAACCCATGAACCGTGAGATCATGACCTGAGCTGAAGTCGGATGCTTAACCGACTGAGCCACCCAGGCACCCCTTTTTCTCTGTTTAAATAATGAGAATATCTTGTTTGGGATGTACAATTCTTATATTTAATATAGGGAAATAAGTGATGGCAATGGAAATAAACTTGTATTTTCATTATGATGTGGTATTCAGTGTATTTTTAATTCAGGAATGTGATAATGTTTTGTCAGTAGATATATTCCTAATAGTGTTATTTGCAGCGTAACTTTTATAGTCTTATTGGCATAAATATTGAAAAGAAACATGTCAGTGCTTTATTGGCATTCTGATTATTAAATGTGAACTTGTTGATATTCTTGAGAATCAAACAGCCCAGCTCATATCCTTTATTGTATTAAGAGGCTTGTTAGGTGAAACCCCACTTTATGTGATTCAGAAAGTGATATGGTAATGGCCTCACAATTACTAAATTTACTGAGGCATTGTATTACCTTCCCATTTTATTAGAATATCTTTAGAGAGGTCAAAGTGCTGGTGATTTTGTTTAACCTTGGTAGAACATGGGCCTGAAAGTCCAGCTGTATTTGATTTCAGTTATTTCACAGACAGACCTGCACTCAGAATATAAAGGTTAAAAGTTTGTTAAGTATGGAGATTTATTCTTCCCTTTTTTCACTTTGGATTAATTTTATTTGGACTTTTTCTGCTAAAATTTTCTTTCTTTCTTTTTTTTTTTCATGATGCAAAGGGTCTTTTTCTTTTTCTTTTTTTTCTTAAGAGAGAGAGAAAGTGTGAACAGGGGAGGATCAAAGACAGAGGGAGACACAGAATCTGAAACAAGCTCCAGGCTCTGAGCTGGCTGTTGGCACAGTGCCCAACGCGGGGCTCGAACCCACAAACCATGAGATCATGACCTGAGCCGAAGTCAGACGCTCAACCGATTGAGCCATCCAGGCACCCCTAAAATTTGCTTTCTTAGTATCAGTTTCCAAATCTGGCATATAGTGACCAAGGTAGGATGGTATAGCTGGAACTAATGAATAAAGAGACATGTGGCCCTTCTTAGAATTTACTGGATTTCTTGGGGCGCCTGGGTGGCTCAATTGGTCAAGTGTCCATCTTCGGCTCAGGTCATGATCTCGCCATTTGTGAGTTCCAGCTCTATATTGGGCTCTGCACTGGTGGTGTGGAGCCTGCTTGGGATTCCCTCTTTCTCTCTGTGTCCCTTTCCCGCTTGGCATTCTCTCTCAAAATAAATTTAAAAAATTAAAAAAATTTACTGGATTTCTCTTGTCTTCCAAAGCTCTTTTTTAATGCTAATGCTTTCTCTTTATTGTTTATTGGGACATTAATACACATCTTTCCAGTAGGTACTTCTCAGTTTTATTTATGTGTAAAGATTTATGAACTTGATAGGAGTAGGGCAACACTTTCTACAGTATGTGTTGCAATTAAGGCTTTGCTTTTTACCTACTGTTCTATATATATCTATGAAAATACATGAATGTGGGGGGAAATGACCATGATATTCGCGTCACTCATTTGAGTGAGGCTAATGTGAGAATGATAAATACCAAAATCATAGGATATTGATATCTGATATTTGATAGGAATCTGCTGAATATTGCTAATGTTGCAATGAGACATCTTTGGTCATTAGAGAAGAGAGTTGTTCTGCTTAACTCTTTGGGGAAAAAAAGCAATTTAATGCTCATCAATTAAGATTTAAAAAAAAGTCTGGGGCACCTGGATGGTTCAGTTGGGTAAGGGTCCGACTTCAACTCAGGTCACTAGCTCTTGGCCAGTGAATTCAAGCCCCACATTGGGCTCTGTGCTGACAGCTCAGAAGTCTGCTTGAGATTCTGTCACCCTCTTTCTGCCCCTCCCCCCATCTCTCCTTCAAAAATAAACAAACATTAAAAAAAATTTGTAAGTGTCCAAAATAAAACAAAACTTTGCTTTGGAAGTGAAATTCTATTCAGAGGTTCTACCCCAAATAAACAGCTTCTATAAAATGTGATAAGCTTGTATAAGGGTGGGAAACGATGGTAATTAAATTCTTCAAATGGCTGATCCTGTTCTTGTAGCGTGTAACTAACTTTGGTTACCTAGTTAATATGTTAACTGTCTAAAAGATTCATACATGAGTATTTGTAGAAAAGATGTATTGAGTCTTCTTAATTGCTTTGTTTTATGCAACTAGTATTGATTGAGCATCTGCTGTGTACCTAGCCCTTTGCGGAGTAAATTTTATATATGGTTACTTACAACCTCATCACACGTAGGTGTTACTCATCTGTCTCTTGGTGGTCTTATTCTTCTTGTCTCATCTTCATTGTATTGTATATCCTTATTCACTTGAGGACTCAAGCTATGACCAGCAAATTTTTACCAGGCTCTGTTTGGCTAGAACTCTATTCTAAATCTGTCATTAATCCTGTTTTGGTAAACTGAGCTAAATAAGATAGGAATTTCAGAAACTTTTTATCTTTCTTACTCAAGATCCAGAGCAGAGCATTTCTTTTCCCAAAGAGCTCTTCATGTTTCTTTTTTTTTTTTTTTTTTTGGCCTGCCCTTGTCAGCTCAGTTCTTACAGGGTGAGAGCTTCTCCCACATTGGAGACAGCTTTCTCGGTCTCAGTGACTAGTTCCATCTTTCCTGGCCAAAGAATATAGCAATATAAGACATGGTTTCTAGATCCTTGGTCATCCTGGATGTTATCTTCTGGGTTTATGCCTTATTTAAAATAGGATATTCCAAACTGAAACAGACTCAGGTGTGGTCTTACTATGATCAGTTCGGAGTGGATTCCTTTTATCTTTATTCTGGCTACTGTGCATTTAATGTAGGCTAAAATGCATTAATTCTTATTTTGTTTGTAGTGTACTAATTGATCGAACTTGTGATTTACCAAAAAGTTAAGATTTAAGACATTTTCTACATGAATTCGCTACTTCTACAGTTAGTTTACTTAATCTGAGAGTAGATTTTTGCAGTTACTTAATGGAGAGAATCTTAATAAATGTCCAGACTACATTTATTAAGCACTTGCTGTATATTAAGCCCTGTGTTAGGTGTTTTAAATAGAGATGAATAAATAAGCATGAATTGTTTTTGAAGTTTATTGATTAAAAATTTTTTTAATGTTTATTCTTGACACAGAGAGAGTGTGTGACAGCAAGGGGTGGGTCAGAGAGAGTGAGGGAGATGCAGAATCCAAAGCAGGCTCCAGACTCTGTGCTGACAGCTCATGGGGCTCATACTCACAAACTGTCAGATCATGACCCGAGCCGAAGCGGGATGGTTAACTGACTGAGCCACACAGGTGCCCCCTAAGTTTATTTATTTAGAGAGAGAGAATTGAGGAAGCAGTGAGAAAGAGAGGAAGGGAGGGAGGGGGAGAGGGAGAGGGAGTGGGAGATAGGGAGGGAGGGAGAGGGAGACAGATTGTCCACATTGTGCAGAGTTCCATGCAGAGCTCGAACAAACCACTAGATCTTGGTCTGAGCTGCAATCAAGAGCCAGATGCTCATCCAGCTAAGCCATCCAGGTGCCCGTAAGACATGAATTTCAAGTTTCTGTGTAACCTGCTTACTTGGACTTAATCTGGGCCTTTTTATTCTGGTTGAAGACATTTAAGAAAGCCCCTAGGCACCTCATGACTTCACGGTATCTGTTTTATAGGAGACAGTAATCAAATGCGTGTGGGATAAATGAATAAATCCCTAATAGCCAGATGAAAAGTAGGCTGTATCTTGAGAACTTTCTTGGAGGAAACAAGTCATTCTGAAATGTTAGTTTTAAGATATACCAGTTTAGCTAGCCAAGCTAGACTCTCACCTATAACCCTATCCTGTATAGATTAAGTTTCTTTCCCTAAAACTATTGGTTGTTGTTGCGGGGGTGGGGGATGGGGGTGAAGAAAAGAATCTAAAATGCTAGGAGTCATTTAAGGAATGTTAGAACCAATAAAAACCAAATGAGACATGTTGACCTAATTGATCTCTTTTGAAGTAGATCTGTAAACAGCCTTCATTGACTGTGACCTAAGTGATGGCTTTACATTTTTTAGTTTACCTTATTTTCCTGTGTCAAATTTCAGAGTTCATAGCTAGTGATGGGAATAAATGTTATGACTGTTTTATCATCATGGTGATATAGTCCTATGTACCATTATATTTTTCAAGAGTGAAATTATGTTGGAAAAACTTGTAAGGTGATAGTCTTGGTTGCCTTATTTTCTCCCTTCCCCACATTTCTCATCTTGTCAAATTATGGTTCCTTTGCTAGTACACACACATACTCACACTTGCTTACTTGACCTGGTTTCTTTATATGGTTGATTTTCAGAGGGAACTTGCTCAGTTTTCCAAGTACTCAAGATGAAGAGAAGAAAAAATTGGAAGGTGACCACAGGACCAGGCAGAGTCAACAGCCCATGAAGCCCAGTTGTCCTGTCAACAACCCTCCATCTCCTGCCTCTCGGCAGGTGGCTACACAGGGGTCATCCAGTCCTCAAGGGGAAGCAGTGAAGACAGATGTGCTAGAAGGCCAGAAAGAAGGACAGAGTACCAATCAGGAAAAACCTAGTGATGCCTTGATTGAAAGGCCCAGCCAAAATAACATAGGAATCCAGACCATAGAGCGTTCTCTGTGGGTCCCAGAAACTGTTTCAGCAGCAACCCAGACTGTCAAGAATGTGTGTGAACAGGGGACCAGTACGGTGGACCAGAACTCTGGAAAACAAGACGCCATGGTTCAGACTGAGAGGGGGAGTGGTGAGAAGCCAGTCAGTGCCCCTGGGGATGATACAGAGTCGCTCCATAGCCAGGTGAGAGAACGTCTAGGGTATCTCAGGGGCCCTGTTTTTGACTTTTTGGATTCCCAGAGAATATAAGTTGTGGTACTTCTACCTAATGATAATTCTTAACAGTTTTGTGCAGACCAGTCGTTAAAAATAATTTTTCTGGGATAGAAAGAGAGGGTAGTGAAAATTATGGATAGCTATAGCCAATAGATAGTCTCTTATAGAAAATGAAATAGTGCTAGAGTTTGTCAAGTAGGTCTTTACTGGAAGAAAAAGCCAGGAATATAGTATGGACCCTATGGTATTCTTCTACATTTAATCTTTTCCTTCTGCCATCATTTTTCATCCTACCTTAGAAGCACTGGAGCTAATTGCTTCTCTCCCAAGTCTGTTTCACCAAGGTTCCTAGGAACTGAAGGAGTAGGAAGCAGAGGAGAAGGGATAGAAGCGTGGAGGATAGTGTAGCACAGTATTAGAGACAAGGAACAGTAAGAGAACTAGAGGAAGGAGGGTGTCCTCAGGTGATGAGGACTGCACAGATAGGCTGCAGCGGGATATAATGGGAGGAAAAGGATCAGGGCTGGTGGAAGTGAGGCTGGAGGAGCAGCAGGTTGTTGGGAGTTGGAGTAGGGGAGTTAGGTAGTAGTAACAAATAAGAAGTGGTGGTAGAAGTGTACGTGTTAACAAATAAGCGGAAGTTCATTCAGTTTCATCAGGTGGCAGTGGGTTCCACAGCAGGGAAAGTTTGGAAGTTACTAATAGTGGTCAAAATGCCTTTTCAATTGCTGTGGTAGATCATCTTCACTTGGAATATGCCTAGGAAAGCTTCGTTAGTGATGTGCCGTTCGTTCTAATTGTCCAACTTGTTTGTTTTATAAAAATAAAATAATATAGTTCCTCTTTATTGAACACCTACAGTGTATCAGCATTGTGCTCAAGACAACCCATGAGGTTGGTATTATTATTCCCATTTCACAGGTAAAGAAACCAAGCTGAAGAGAGGTTAAGTAACTTGCCCAAGATTTTGCCATCAGTAGGTGGCAGAACTGGAATTTGAACTCAGCATATCTGACTTCAGAATCGGTATTCTTTTCATTATGCTATGTTGCTTTTCTATTTAATAATCATGGCCTGTGTAGTCTTGTTCTGTTTATCCATGCCTCTCCAGGAACTCCAGAAATTCTGTTTATGTTACTAGCCTTTTATGGTAACACGGTCTCTGAGACCCAAGAATTTATCAGTTCGTACAGATTAAAAATAGAATAGCCTTTTGAATATAGAGGTTATAGTAGATCAGACCCTATTTTGCACCTGTTTTTACTCTTAAAGTGTTTGCATTCTGCTACAAATAATTTCTCTGCCTTTATAGAAAGAATTAAACTTGATCCTAAAGATAGCAATCTTACTGAAGCCATTAAATTATATTTTCCTTACATTTTTCCTCTGCAAAATAGGGAAATAATCCCTGCTCCTATCTCATTTTCATGAAAGCAGGAGCCAGTGAGCCAGAGCGGCTAGGCCTAGGCTTTGGAGTCAGACCATTTTATCTGGAATATACGAGGATTACATGGCACATAGTAAATGTTCAGTATATATTGGCTGTTGCTACTCCCTACTGATTATTATTATTTTAAATATTGCTGTTACCACCAACAAAGCCACTGCTGATACCGTACTAATATTGTGTCATATGGAGTGAAATAACTTTTTTAAGAGCTACATCCTCCTGTTAAGAAAGGTGCTAGAAAAATCTAGGTGAATAGGTAGTTTCACTTGGGAAAGATGAAAAGTTCTGGAGGTGGATATGGTGATGTTTGCACAACAGTGTGAATATACTTAATGTCACAAACTGTATATTTAAAAATGGTTAAAATGGTAAATTTCATGTTACATGTATTTTACTATGATAAAAAAAAAAAAAGAGATGGGATGGGTGCGGTAATAGAAAATATAGATTGGAATGCTGTCTTTTGAAGAATGGTTGGAAAATGAGGAAGGCTCTATGGAGGTTTTCCAGGTGTCAGTGCTTTTGTATCCTCTGCATTCTGGGTAGGAGGACTCAGGCCAGTGGGGAGGAAAGCATAGGCAGCCTACCTTTGACATTTCTTAAAGTTTCACTTCTCCATCCTGTGGGCCTGGAGCTAGGCTTTTAATGAAGTGACAGTATGGTTTTGTTTTCATTTTGTTATCTTACTTTTATGATGACAAGATCTTCAAGTTATTTATCTTTACAGAGACCTCTTTTCAGAAGACTATTTGAAGAGAGAGTAAGCATAGCTTTCTTTTTATCTGCCCCCTTTCCCTTCTTTCCTTTCTTAGTCTATCAGTCATGTTTATTTAATTGTCTCTCTTGAAGTGATCATTTGTCTGGCTGTTGTAGTGGAAAAA
Organism: Hyaena hyaena; assembly: GCF_003009895.1. NCBI lineage: Eukaryota > Metazoa > Chordata > Mammalia > Carnivora > Hyaenidae > Hyaena > Hyaena hyaena. Next base: position 3,821,404 of record NW_024080701.1, on the reverse strand, counting down.
TACAGGAAGCTTTCTTGAGAAGCCTGAATACAAGGAGTGCTTTATGTATTCCTGAAACCTTTCAGACCTCTGTGATCCGGGACCTGCCTCTCTGTGTGTGAGGGCAGGAGGTCCAGGCTGTCATGGTTCTGATGCAGGGGCACCCTGATGATTGAGATGTGACAGACCAGTGCTCTGGCCATTCATTAACCAGAGTTGTATATGTAGAAGTATTTTAAGGAATTGGTGTAAGTTTCCATGCTATTTATTTATATTTATTCACTTAATTTACATATCCATTTTAGTAGATATTTTACCCCAAAGATGGAGTTGGAGTGGAAATTATTCAGGTAAATTATTGAAATCTTTAGGTAAATTACTACCACTACCACGTTGGTCAGTAAAAACCCAGGATCATCATCATTGCAGTGGTATATATAGTTCTTTTGAAAGACTTGGATACTTTGACACTGCTGAAAGAAAAAATTAGTCTGCTATGGAAAAATAAGGTGGGAGAAGAAAAGTGTGTATTTTCTCCTCTGAATTACCCGTGGGGTTAGGGTGTGGATACTGTTAAATGTGGTATATGTGTTATGAGAAAACATGTGTATAGCAGTTGTCATATAAACAAAAATGCAGGGTTTATTCAAGTTATTTATTTAAGCTATTAATCCTTTATGGTAAAGGTAAATACAAAACCCTTTTACTCGGCACTAGCCTGACTCTAAAGTTACATACAGTCTATTATGTGGAAGAGATTAAAGATTCATATTCTGAAAAATCTGTGTATCTTGTTCTGGGCATAAAGAAACTATAGTTCTGATTTAGTATATGCAGAAAAAACCGACTGCACTGAGATTAACAGATACTCTGTTTTTATATATATGAAGTTTTAAAAAATGCCTTTCTTTTTTTAAAGAGATATTGCAAGTGTTAAGTTTGTATACTGATTTACAAGTCAGCCTCAAAATCAGAAGGATTATAATCTAAATAATGTGCTTGGGGGGGTCATAGTTTCACTTAAATATCCTAGGTATAAGTGCTAGATGTTACAATTTTGATCCAGACAGAAATAGGTCATTTTAAGTGATAACTGATCAAAACTCTTCCTAGCCTCAGGCTATATAGCTGGTCCATCCCTGTTCTTATCTATAGGTGAATAAAAAAAATAAAGCAGCTGGAAATTCCATCACACTAAAGTCATGGAACCTCTGAACAGTGCTCATCATGAAGCAGTTGATTTTTGATTCTGCCACTTTGCAGTGAGACCCATGCTTGTGTTCTATATTTTCTATCACAGGGAGAGGAAGAATTTGATATGCCTCAGCCTCCACATGGTCATGTCTTGCATCGCCACATGAGGACAATCCGTGAGGTTCGCACACTTGTCACCCGTGTCATCACAGATGTGTATTATGTGGATGGAACGGAAGTAGAAAGAAAAGTAACTGAGGTAATGCATACTTAGGTGTAAGTGGCAAATTTCTTTTGGTAGAAAAAATTTCCTGCCTCTCCACTTCCACCCCTTCCTGCCTTTCTTGTGCAACTAACTTCTTTGTTTTCCTTCATTTTATAAGAAAGATTTAAACACCTAGTAAGAGAGGAGAGTCTTGAATTCTGTGTTTTTCCCAACCATGAGTTTACTGATTAACTTCTGGCCACTTATTTAACCAGTCCCGTCATGGTTTCTGTTTTTGTAAAGAATACATTGATAAATCTCTGTCATGTTGTAACTATATTTTATCTTATTTTTACATTTTATCTCTTATTTTTAGTTCTTGGAAACTCTAAAGAGGTTCAGAACTCCTTGCTTTGCTCCATGTTTTCTCATAGTTTTTCACTGTTTTCTCACTTGTTGTCACATTGTGTCCTTTCTTGATCTCCATCCATGTGTGGTTATAGACTTGTTGGTAGGAGGTGCACCTTTAAGTCTTAGTAGGATTCATTATAGCATTGGATGGCATCATATGCTGTGTTTAGATCTCAATACCAGCTGAAATTAGATTTTCAAGAATTAAAAGTGTGGCACCATTCTTGGTACCTATGTTAATTTCTGGGAACTCATTTTATTAACTGATAAGAGGCACAGATGCTTCCTTCCTTCCTTAGGCCTTACTGTCCTGCTTAGGCACTTAAAAAAAATTTGCCAGGTAGCCATACAGGAAGTTGAGCTCAGAGAGAATTAAACTCTGAGATACAGTTTTATTAAATGGAACACATTATTGCTGTTGTTCACTAATGGGCCATTCTGGCCCTCATGTCAGAAAGCTTTTGACTTTAGTTTGAGAAATTGTCTTGTGTACTTTATTATACACCAAAATTCCAGATGTTAATTCATCTTCAATTTTTATGTTTGTGGAATTTTTTTCAATATTACTACTATTTTAAGAAAATTAGGAAATTAGCAGTTTTAGAAAAAAATTTTATTTCATGAACAGTTTTTGTAACTGTTGTAGTTTAAAATGTTATACATGTTACTTTATTATTTGATGTGGTGCTCTCTATATTTCTGGAAACAGCAGGCCTTTTAGATACTCTGAGAGTGAAAAAAAGTTCCATGGTAATTTGGTAGTTTGAGAAACACCAAATGCTGAAAAACTTCCTTTCCCCCATGGAAACTCTCAGTGCCTATTACATTAAAGGCTCTAAGAAGTCCTTTATTAAAGATGTCTATTTTATTGTTTAACATGGAAGTTACCAAACTTACTTGACAACAGAATTTTTTTTATCATTATTATTATTTTTTTGCACTTATTTATTTTTGAGAGACCGAGAGAGAGCACAAGTTGGGGAGGCAGAGAGAGATGGAGACACAGAATCAGAAGCAGGCTCTAGGCTCTGAGCTGTCTGTCAGGCAGAGCCTGACGCAGGGCTAGAACTCAAAAACCATGAGATCATGACCTGAGCCAAAGTTGGATGCTTAACCAACTTAGCCACCCATACACCCATCAACTGAACTTTTTTTTTTTTTTAATTTTAAATATTTTTATTTATTTCTAGGAGAGAGAGAGAGAGAGACAGCGTGAGCAGGGGAGGGTCAGAGAGAGAGGGAGATACAGACTCCAAAATAGGCTCCAGGCTCTGAGCTGGCAGTCAGCACAGAGCCCGATGCGGGGCTTGAACCCACGAACTGCGAGATCATGACCTAAGCGAAAGTCGGACGCTTAACCGACTAAGCCACCCAGGTGCCCCTGAACATTTTTTTTTTTAAGATAGTACTTACTATACCCCTATGGAACATACTTTGGGAAATACTACCATAATTAAATACACTAATAATAGCAACTAACATTTTTGGAGTACTGACTATAAGGCACTACTGTAAACAGAGGAACTAGAACTGATCCCAGGCAGTCTAGATCCAGAGCCTGCATTTCTAACCACTACATTTTGCTACCTCTCAAGAGTGAAAGTGATGTGTGCAAGAAGAAAGATGCATATGGTAGTTCAGATGTGGAAGAAACTCCTCTGAAGGGAATTTTGATAGGTTTTTTTTTGGATGAGGTCCAGAAAGCTTTTGAGTTGGACCCTGAAGGCTTTAGATGTTTGGAGGTGAGGGGAAAAGGCATTCCATATAGAAAGCTTGGTGAGTAAAGGCACAGACAGAGACAGAAAGTAAAGAGGACGCAGGCATGAAACGTTTAGTTTAGTGTTTTGACTGCAAAAGACTCTGAGATCTTACCTTTCCTCATAGCTTGTATTCTTTGTTTATTATATTTTAGAAGTTTTATTCATTTATTTACTTGCAGCTTTTCTTCTTTTTCTACTATGTTCCTCGCACTGTGGCAGGCCCTGGGATTATGAAGGTAAAAAGACACTGTCCCTGTTCTCTAGGAGCTTATACTTGACATGCAGCAAATCCAGAACTTGTTGGTTGCTGTTGTAGAGGGTGGAAAGATGTGTTAGAAAGAGGAGACTGAGCCTACCAGCTGACCTGAAGGTGGCTAAAAGACCTCACAGAAGATGTAGCTCTCAAAAGTGTAGCAGATAGCATTGAGACGTGGGGGAGAAGGACATCATAGGCAGAATGAAAAGTTATGTAAATATATAGGCAGCCTGTCCTGCTTAATGAATATTTAGAAGCCCAGTATGACACAAACAGTAGGGTAGGGAATAGTAGGAAAGGATGCTGTTGAGTTTGGTAAAGGCCCAAAGCATGAGGGCTTTGTATACCATAGAAAAGAATTTAGAATTTTATCTTTGGTGTGACAGAGAGCCTTTAAAGAATTTTGGAGAAAAGAGTGACATGCTCAGATTGGCATGTTGGAAAGGTCAGGATTGGCAGTGGTGTAACAGTGGACTGATGTGGGTTGAGGCATAGTTCAGACAAGAAGTAATGAGCACAGGTCAGGACAGTGGCAGCAGGGATTGAGAGGAGAGACAGAGACACCTTAAATACATAGAAGGTGAAATTGATAGACTGGTGAATTCCTAAATGTGGGGATTGAGGGAGAGAGAGGAATTTAACATGGTGCCTGGCCTTTTTCCTGTGCAGCGAGATAGATAGTGGTACCATATGCTGAGACAGAGAATGGAAATAGGACACTGATTTGAGAGAGAGCGTGCAGTAAATACTTAGAGTCTCTTGTGGCATGCACTGTGCTGGATTTGGGGGATATACGCAAGAAAGAAGACGGTTACAATTTCTGTCTTAACAAGGCCTCTGTAGTCCAGCGGGTAAGACAGGAAAAACAAGTAAGCAAATACATTAGAAAGATCATAATAGGCCACCTTGGAGCCTGGGTCTCAGTCATTACAATAGCAGTGGCCTTGACTGCAGGACAGTTGCCAAGGCAAGTATAAAGTATAGCTGGCTACTGTTCCTGGGGCTTATTCTCCAACAGAGACACAGCCTGGAATCCTAGCCTTTTAGGCTGGCCATGCCCCTACACATTTGCCATATGGTGAAGGGGTTGAGTTCAGTTCTGGACTCAGAACACCTGCTTTAGTCAAATGACCTCAGTAGATAGTGAGACTTGAATCTAACTAAAGCAGGCAAGTTAGTGATAGGAGACCGATGTGAGAAAGTCATATTTATCACTGATACTTTTTGGAGATGGTACACTTTCTGGTAATGACCCTGAGGATAGGTGCCTGAGGTAGAGAAAGAGGTTAATGGTGGTAATTAGATCAGGAACTTGGGAGTTGCTAGATGAGTCATCTGCTGGATGTAAGCCACAGAGAATAATGACAGAAATAGAGAGTGGAAGGGAAGGGAGGCCGTGAACCAGAGGTTAAGGTGTTCGTCCATGAGAGTGAGTGGGTTGGAGGATGTTGGTGATAACTGGAAGGGGAAAGCAAAATTTAACAAAATAGCAAATAGTGGTTTAGTAGGAGCAAGAGGTAGGGAGATAGAAATGGTCTGTTAATGGCAGTAGGGGGCAAAGTTTCTTCTTACCTCCTAAGTCTTTTTTTTGTTTTTTTAAATTTATTTCATTCAGTTTTAAAGAGAGAGAGAGCCTGTGAGTGAGAGAGAGAGAGCCTGTGAGTGGGAGAGAAGGGTAGAAGGGGGGAGAGGGAGAGAATCTTAAGGCTCCACATTTAGTGTGGAGTGGGGCACAATCCCACAACCCTGGGATTGTGACCTGAGCCTAAATCGAGAGTTGGGTGCTCAACCAACTGAGCCATGCAGGCGCCCCATATCTGAAAATTCTTGAATTGTGGTTTGGTTGAGAAAAACCAGTCTCTGCTAGAGAGAGCTTATAGGGGATGTGAGATGCCCTGGGCATGTCCAGGATTTATTCGTTGAAGGCAAGGAAATGGAGAGAGGATGACAGTGCGTTTTGGATGGGTTAAATTTCAGTGTCCTTAGTATATCCAAAGGGAAGGGTTCATTAGTTATTTGTGAGTTTGGAGCTGAGTCATTTTTGTACTTTTGGTAGATAGGCAGGGATGAATCTGGTGCGATTGTCCAGGGAAAGCATGCAAGAGTAAGAAAAGGAAGAACAGAGTCCTGCACAACACTGTTTCTAAAGGAACAGATGAAGAAAGAGAAACCTGAAAGTAAGCACATATTGAAGTAGCCATAGAGGTGGAATGAAAGTAAAAGTCACTTTGTAGATTCCAAAGGATGAGATATTTTCAAGAAGAGTGTTTAAAAATAATCACTTAGGGGCACCTGGGTGGCTCAGTTGGTTAACTGTCTGACATTGGCATAGGTCACAATCTCTTGGGTCAGTGGGTTCGAGCCCCATGTCAGGATCTGTGCTCACAGCCTAGAGCCTGGTGCCTCCTTCAGATTCTGTGCTTCCTTCTCTCTCTGCCCCTCCCCGCCGCCCCATCTCTCTCTCTCTCTCTCTCTCTTTCTCAAATATTTTTAAAAAATAATAATCATTTAATTACCTTCAGGATTACTTAAGTGTGTGTGTGTTGAATACTGTCTGCCCAGAGAGGCTGTAACCTCTGAGGGGAGAGTCTTACACTTCTCCATATCTTCTCTGATGATTTGCATGATGACGCATGAATAGTCTAGAGCAGGAAGGCAAATATGTAGCGCTTGTGCTGTAATTTCTCAGTCCTGTGTCCAGAGAGGACATCGTTGATTGGCCCCAGAACCTTTTCCCATAAGCCTGGGAATTAGCCTCCTAAGGCTGTTTAAAACTGAGCTCCAGTTAACTGCTTACCAGTCCATTAAAGTAAGCATGGGAGATAATTTGACATTCCTATTTTCTGTAGATAACTGCAACCTTGTACGTTTTGATTATTAGCTTTCTGTTTTTCATTTTTCTAAACAGTAATACTATTTTTAGCCTATTTTTGCCTATAATTTTCTATTTCCTTTATCATTTATTGAAAAGAATGTAAAATAACCTAATTTCAAAAAACATGTCATGCTACCCACTGCTGATCAAATACCCAGAAGGGCCCCTAACCATTCGTTTTCCTCCTCATCTAACCTTCTTTCCTCCTTACCTCTCTGCTCCCAGACAGAAAATTGCCTCTGTCCTCTGGGTTACAATTCTTGCTATCTTCTCAGTAGGCAAAGGGTGTGAACTTGTCCGGTAAAAAGATAACTCATAATAGAGGTCTCTTTCTTTCCAATCCAATACCACCTTTATATTTTATTGAGATATAATATAGTCCCTGTAGAATGCTCAGGTCTTAAATGTTCAGTTCAGTGGCTCTTGACAATTAATTGGGTGTCCCCACTACTCAGAATAAGATCCAGAACATTTCCATTATTCCAGAAAGTCTACTCCTGATTCCCACCTTTCTGAATGGAAATTTCTTGCCATCTCTAGGATTTTTCAGCCACCACATTAGCATGATGTTATTGTGGCTTCTTTTAGCTTTTGTATCCATTTCTTCCTTGCAGGAGACTGAAGAGCCAATTGTAGAGTGTCAGGAATGTGAAACCGAAGTTTCCCCTTCACAGACTGGGGGCTCCTCAGGTGACCTGGGGGATATCAGCTCCTTCTCCTCCAAGGCATCCAGCTTACACCGCACGTCAAGTGGGACGAGTCTCTCAGCCATGCACAGCAGTGGCAGCTCAGGGAGAGGAGCCGGACCACTCAAAGGGAAAACCAGCGGGACAGAACCCGCAGATTTTGCCTTGCCCAGCTCCCGAGGAGGCCCAGGAAAACTGAGGTGCAGACAGGGTCTCCAGAGAGAGAGCTACAGCAGGGGCAGGGTTGCTGACATTTTAATATCACAGGAAAAGGGGAGTAATGGGAAATCCCTCTCCATCCTCCAACTAGGATAATTCAAATCCTCTTCCTCCCCTTTTGTTCCTCTCTTGTTTGGGTTTGCATGGGAGGAAGGGTGGAGCACTGTGGGAGCTAGACTTACATGAAAATGTAGAAAAATAGGTGAGGGGACTTTGGGAATGCTGGCACATGCTGCCGCCACCCCCATTTTCTATAGCTTGTAGTGTTGCTGGGAGTGCAAAAAGTTTAGGGTAGTGACCCCAACCTGACACATCCCTAGTTTTCTGTTATCTTCTGCAGGTGTCTAGAGCCTGTAGTAGAAGAGAAGGCAGGGCAGAAACGGGTGTGCTGTTTTTGAGGGAAGCAGTAGGAAGCTTTGTCAGGAGGGAATAGACTCCCATAGAGGAGGATGTCCTTTGGTCATTATCCTACACTCCCACTCCCTGGCTGATACTTTGTTGGTGGGTGTGCAGCCCAGCTTCTTGCTGTGTTGGAGGTCTAGTACATGTTGGCCTGGCATGTAGTTTAAAGGCCATGGGGAGACTTTGTGAAGAAAGGATCCAGTAGCAGGTGCTGTCAGACTAACCTGTCTTCATTCTCTAGTCCTAGAAAAGGGGTCAGTCAGACAGGGGCGCCAGTGTGTGAGGAGGATGGTGATGCAGGCCTTGGCATCAGACAGGGAGGGAAGGCTCCAGTCACGCCTCGTGGGCGCGGGCGAAGGGGCCGCCCGCCTTCTCGGACCACTGGAACCAGGTACCCGGGTAGTGTGAGATACACTTAGTCTATGACTTGTTCAGAAAAAAAGGGAGTAGAGAGAAGAGAGGGGAGTAGAGAGTATGTGGGGTGTCAGGAGGGACATGAGGGGTCCACGCTGACTTGGGGAGTGGGCAGGGATCAGAGAGGCCACCGAGAGACCAGGCTTATGCCTGTGATGGGGTCCTCCAGGAATGGGCTGAGGAAGACCCATGGACAAAGGAGTGGGAAAATTAGTAGTTAAGTCCTTTTCTTACTTTAACTGCCTTCTCCAATCTCTTATCTCTCTTTAGAGAAACAGCTGTTCCTGGCCCCTTGGGCATAGAGGACATTTCACCCAGCATGTCGCCAGATGATAAATCATTCACCCGTATTGTACCCCGAGTGCCGGACTCCACCAGGCGAGCAGATACGGGTGCCGGTGCTTTGCGTCGAAGTGACTCTCCAGAGATTCCTTTCCAGGCTGCTGCTGGCCCTTCTGATGGCTTAGATGCCTCCTCTCCAGGAAATAGCTTTGTGGGGCTCCGTGTTGTCGCCAAGTGGTCATCCAATGGCTATTTTTACTCTGGGAAAATCACTCGTGATGTCGGAGCTGGGAAGTATAAATTGCTCTTTGATGATGGGTACGAGTGTGATGTATTGGGCAAAGACATTCTGCTATGTGATCCTATCCCACTGGATACAGAAGTGACAGCCCTCTCGGAGGATGAGTATTTCAGTGCAGGTAATAAAGGGAGTGGTGTCTGTAAGAGTTTTTCTGTGCCTGGGCCAGTCCTCTCTCTAGTTAATAATTACCAAGGGTGCTTTCTGCAGCCCAGCTACTACTCTTTGGGGGTCTCCAAAGCTAGAAATTCCATTCCTACTACACTGGGTACTCTCACACTACTTTTTTTGGTTTTCTTTGTTGCTTATTTTTGAGTGAACTCACTTTTGTTTGTTTGTTTTTGTTTCTGTTTGAGAAAATTTTTTTTAATGTTTATTTTTGAGAGAAAGAGACAGACAGTGTGGGAATCGGGGAGGGGCAGAGAGAGAAAGACACAGAATTGAAGCAGGCTCTAGGCTTTGAGCTGTCAGCCCATAGCCTGACATGGGGCTTGAACTAATGAACCAAACCGTGAGATCATGACTTGAGCCAAAGTCAGATGCTTAACTGACTAAGCCACCTAGGCGCCCTTGAATTTACATTGGAATAATATATTTGCAGAAAATGTACAGACTGCTGTGTAAAGTACAGAATACTTTGATAGTGTAGGAAGTTCCCGACTACCCTTCAGCCACCTTCCACTCTTTTTAACGTCTTATGATAACGTGGTAAACATTTGTCACAACTGAGAAACCAGCCTTGACTCCTTTCTAACTGAATTCCAGGCTTTATTTGGATTTTCCACATTTTATATATCCTTTTCCTATTCCAGGATCCAATCCATTAGTCCTCATGTGTCCTTTGATCTGACAATTTCTGAATCTTTTCTTGTTTTTCATGGCCTTGACAGTTTTGAGGAATGTCTGGTCAGATATTTGTCCCTCAGTTCTGGTCTGTCTCACCTTTTGTCTTGGTGGGTGTGCAGCCCAGCACCGTTTCAACCAGTGGAGTTAAGATTTTGAAAAGACTGCTATGGAGGTAAAGCGCCCTTTTCATTATGTTATGGGGGAGAGAGGCCTGTGACATCCACAGGACATCACTAATCATGTTAACCTTTATCACTTGTTGAAAGTGTTTGCCAGGTTTCTCCACTGTAAAGTTAGTGTTTTCCCTTTCCATTATCTGTTCTTTCACCACTGACTTAAACTTAGTACCTGCCTTGCTGGGAATCTAGTAGGTGAATGTGGTAGGTATATTGATATTTTTGCTTAGGAAGAATTTGTTGGTACTGTGTTTTTTATGTCTGTACAGCTACCATTTACTGTCTGGTTTGAAAAAAATTTAAAAATTTTTTAAATAGCCAGTTCCTATGATAATGAGAGATTTGTATTATGACTGTTGCATGTGCCAGTTCTTTGAATATATTCCCCCCCCCTTTTTTTTTTGAGCCAATTTGGAGATAAATGTGTTGAGTTTGTCATTTAAAAACATCCTGCCTGAGATTTTTTGGAACCTAGATTGGGATATAATAGGCAAAAATGCCTCTGGTGAAGTCTCCTCAGACGTTCTTGTGATTTGGACTCCTGAGTCGTCATTGTTTGCCCCTTAAGTACATTGTTAATCTTCACCTTCTAGTCCTGGGTAACACTTACTTAGCTTTAGGTGGCATCAGTTAGTAGCATATGGATTTAGGTCTTTTATGACCTATGGCTTACATGGTTTGTATCAAATATATCCATTGTATCAAATGTATCCACTAGGTATAAAGCCTGTCTTGGAGGTCTTTTTAAGACCCAGAGACAGTTCTGTATCCAGAGTGAATTATGGCATCAAGGGGTAGGGAGTCTGTGTCTCATTTATTGAGGCTGTCTACAAATGTCATCACTAGACTGCTTCTAGTTCTAGTAGCTCTTCAGCAGTGTGAAGTATATTCTTGGCCTTGGACTTCATTGTACTTTTGGGAAGGGTCTTTGTGACTTAGTTTGCTGATAGAGATTTAAGCCAAAAGATGAAGCAGCAAGGGGAAAGGGAGTGATTCTGTGGCATAAATAGAGAACCAAGACCTGGTTTCACATTCGTATTTCTTTCTTTGGTGGCATATGCTCAGGGCTTCATTCAGGCACAGGCCAATGGGAGAGAACAAATGGATCCTTCTTTTAGAAGAATGAAGAGGTGTTCATGATAATGCCTTGTTTTTATATTATGTATGTGGGGTGTGTGTGTGTGTGTGTGTGTAGCATGCACAGATATATAAGTTACTTATTGGCAGATAGAGGGGAAGGAGTATCATCTTTTTCACAAGTTTGGAAATGGGCCTTGCCCAAGGTCACACAGCTTGGTGGTAGCAGAGTTAGGCCTAGGCTCAAGTCTCCTGAGTTCTAGCACTGTTGCCTTTTATACTCCACAGTATGTTCCTTGCAACCTAAAGGCCTTTAGGTGCTGAAGCAGAGCAAGGGCAAGAAAGTAAATAATAGGAAAGATTAGGCAGGAGGGGCAGAATTTATGTATTTTTCCTTTCTTTGCTCTGTATCTTTATCTTGATTTAGCCACACAGACATATGCTCTCTCTTGCTCTCAGAGTCATGTCATCTTTCACCTACAGCTTAGCTCAAGAATTATCACTCAGTCTCCAAAGAAACCAAGAAGGAAAAGTTTAGTAAGTTATAATGGGATTATTAAGAAACCACATGTCCTTTCACTTCAAGAAATAATTGGACCACTAATAACTCATAAATGCTGGCTTTTAGGAGGCTTTATTTTTATAACCAAAGGGTTCCTTGTGTGGAGACTCTTTCCATGTCCCAATCCCAGGGTCATAGCTACGTATATTCCTAAGTGGTGGTGGTGTCTGGGATTGACAGCTGGAATTTCAGTACTAACTTCAGTCCACTGTTGGACTTCCTGATGCCCTGACATAAGCCTGTTATGCAGACCCATTGTGAGTGGATGCCAAGCAACCTAAAACAACAGCAGGCTGCTCTTATGTTTTTCCCGCCCAGGAGTGGTGAAAGGGCATAGGAAGGAGTCTGGAGAGCTATATTACAGCATTGAAAAAGAAGGCCAAAGGAAGTGGTACAAGCGAATGGCCGTCATCCTGTCTTTGGAGCAAGGAAATAGACTGAGAGAGCAGTATGGCCTTGGTCCATATGAGGCAGTAACACCCCTCACCAAGGCAGCAGATATCAGCTTAGGTAAGAGCTTTGCTTCCTGAACAACTGGCTCAGGGCCCCTGTCCTGTTTGTGGTGGGAGAAGTGATTTCTAGAGCAGTCAGCATGCTTCCCCAAATCTTAAAATTCCTGTGTGGTTTATGAGATGCTAATGAGCTGCCGTTTTCTGGAGCCACTGCCTATCTCTGTTTCCTTCCCAGGACCACATGGTAAATCCTCCAATTCTTCTGGCCTCCCTGGTTCTTCAGGGGACCAGATACATTTCAGTCATGGCTGAGACTGAAACAGAATATGGCAGCTTTAAAAAAGGTTTCCTGTCCCCATATGAGGTGGAGGAAAGGGTGTGGTGATATCTAAATGAGACTCTGCCCAGCTTCTTGGAGTTCAGGGCCTCAGACTATGGGAGTTGACCAACCTTTGGCTTATCCTTTCATAGACAATTTGGTGGAAGGGAAACGGAAACGGCGTAGCAACATCAGCTCCCCAGCCACCCCCACTGCCTCCAGCAGCAGCAGCACAACCCCTACCCGCAAGATTACAGAAAGCCCTCGTGCCTCCTCAGGAGTCCTCTCAGGCAAAAGAAAACTGATCACTTCCGAAGAGGAACGGTCCCCTGCCAAGCGTGGCCGGAAGTCTACCACTGTGAAACCTGGTGAGTACTCCATTTTGCCTCATCCTCCCTCAGACCACTGTGGAATGCAGGGCCAGCTGCTGGAGAGAAGGAGCCTGATAAGTGGCAGTGGCCCCTCTGGCTTGGCTACAAAGTTGGGGTCCTACACAAGCAAGGGAGTACTCCGCTTACTGCATCCACCTTTTACACATCTCCCAGCAGAGTCTAGTGGAGGTAGATAGGACACTAGGCCTTGATTAGAAACAATCATTGAGTTCTGTGTAGGGCCTAGGAGGGAAAGCAATAGTGAATTTGAAGCAGATTCTTTTACCTGGCACCATCTTCTACCTCAGGAAGCCCTGCTTCCCTCTCTTTTGAGCTCAGGGCCCTCAGGCTCTCCCAGACTTCCTTCTGAAAGCAAGTATTGCAGCCTGCATCTCCTTATACTGTTCCTTACACACCTCCTCTCCAGTCACTCATGCTTCACATTAACAGAAATTCATCAATCTATTGTTTATGGAGTCTCTAATATCCAGCCCCAGCCATTGTGGCTTCTGGAGGGGTAAAGTCCTCAGTGTCTGCCCTCAGAGAGCTCTCTCAGTCCAGCAGGCTGAGCAGGTTCATCGGTTGTTATGTTGTCCTAGCACCAGAGCTCCTTTGATTTCCTGTATATTTGCATTGTGTCCTCTCCATATCTGTCCAGCACCTCCGTTGTGTTCAGGGTATGTGAGGCATGGAGCTATGTCCTTCATATTACCTCAAATAATCCCAGTGAGGTTTAGATGCTAGAATTCATTTTTCAGTTGAAGAATTTGAGGTACAGAAAAGTTGGCTAACATTACCAAGGTGACTTAGTAATCCAGAATTAAAACTCAGGCAGTTTGACTTTGAAGTCCAGGCTTATACATACTACATCAGATTGTTCTCCTCCTGCTGGTTTTGTTTTAGGGAGGCATGACCTGTCTGTCATCTTAGCCTCCTAATGAGGCTATGATTCCGCTTCTTCAAATCAGGTATTTGTTTTCTTCTTGAGGACTTAATTGGGGCACTCGTAGCATGGGTGTTCTGGGAGTCCTGGGCTGGCTGGTTCACTTACCCACCCCCAGGGGTTGGAAACTAGGACAACTGAAGCAGGCTGTTTTGCTGTAGCTCCATCACTGTGTAAGAACACTTTATTACCAAGTATTCTGTGCACCGTTCTGGTGATGGTTAGGCATAGGGTGGGAGTATCCGCTGGGCACACTTCTTGGTTTAAAAAAAAAAAATGGGTTTTTTGTTGTTGTTGTTTTTGTTTTTAAGGGCTGTTTCAAAGTATCATATCCTGGGGAGATCAGAGCACTGAGCAAGAGAAAGTGGGCTGAAGATTTCTAAGTATTTTTCATGCTTACCTAAGCTTTGTTTGTATTAGAACCGCCACTTTCTTCAGATCCCAGAAGTATTTAGTTTGCCTATGTAAAGGCAGTACTAGTTGATTTTCATTTATAAAGCAACAAATACATTATTGTGACTGTATAAAACTTAAATACATAAAATTTCTCTGCACTGTAAATTGGGTTCTGGGTTATTGACCATAGGAATGGTCTTTGGTCAGTATCTCAAAAAAGCTGATTAGGACATTGCCTACCCATCCTGTCATGCGCAGGCAGTGGTCTGTATTCTTCTAGTAACTTCGTCTCCGTCCTTTACAGGTGCAGTGGGGGCAGGAGAGTTTGTGAGCCCCTGTGAGAGTGGAGACAACATGGGTGAACCCTCTGCCTTGGAAGAGCAGAGAGGGCCTTTGCCCCTTAACAAGACCTTGTTTCTGGGCTATGCCTTTCTTCTCACCATGGCCACAACAAGTGACAAGTTGGCCAGCCGCTCCAAACTGCCAGATGGTCCTACAGGAAGCAGTGAGGAAGAGGAGGGTAAGTCCCTAGGAAGCTCTGGGGGCTCTGACACGTGAGCACTTTCCTTTCCATTCACTTCATGAGGATGTAAAGTAAGTAGTGCAAGTGGCATCTGGGTTCTTGGTCAGGGAAAGTTAATGAACTCCGCTTCTTAATTTATAGACTGTTTTCACAAAATTCCTCTTAGTGGCTCCTCAGAACAATCCTGTGAGGCACATGGGACATAGATCTTACCATCCATTTTACAGATGAGGAAGTAAGCTTGGAGAGGTTAAATACTTGCTTTTTGTCTGTAATGTAGATTTGGGACTAGAACCCAGTGTTCATTTTATCCTACAACAGTCCTCCAAGTCAGTCAGGTTTCTGAATGCCCTGCCGTCTTTCCCATCTGTGTTCTAGGGGCAGTTGCTAGAGAAAACTCACCTGGGGGCTGAAGTTCATTCTCTTGAGGTCTGTGCATAAGACTGAGAATGTAGGGTGCCTAGGGCCTCAGGGTGATACCAGAGAAACAGCTTCTAAGCCTTTCCAACCCTTGTACCTCTGTTCATCCTTAACCTAAATCTATAGATTGTATTTCTATGTGGTCTGTTACTTAGGGTTTGAGTGAAGGCTGCAGTGGGGACAGGTAAAAGTTGTTTCAGCTGTCTAAAGAGTATGTGATCTAGGAGAGAAAATGAGTGGATACAAGTGTATACACTGTAAGTGACTCACAGCAGCATCCACATGTGTCTGTGAATGCTAAAGGCTCAGATGGAGTGATGTTCTGCAGGTTAGAGTTGAATCTTTTAAGAGGGAATCGAATTAGGGAACATGGTGATCATAAAATAGCACCACTGCAAATCTGCGTTGGTTGGCATTTCGGGTGTATAGACGATTCTTCCCTAATTAACCAGAACTGACCACAGCCATGTGGAGATCTGTACAGGGACATGGGAAGAGTAGTCAGGGAATTGCAATTAGGATTTACGCTATTTG
The DNA here is from genome assembly GCF_003009895.1 of Hyaena hyaena. Classification (NCBI taxonomy): domain Eukaryota; kingdom Metazoa; phylum Chordata; class Mammalia; order Carnivora; family Hyaenidae; genus Hyaena; species Hyaena hyaena. The sequence continues at coordinate 3,805,804 of NW_024080701.1, read as the reverse complement.
GAAGGTGCATAAACAACCATCGGTAGAGTGGCGGTAGGGTGCGGGAGCAGTGTGGCATGTGTGGGGTGTCAAGGTTAAGTGTGTGCCCAGCCTTCTTAGATGGAATTCAGATAGGTGTCATTGGAGATAAGGTGTATGAAGAGTTTCCTAGCCAAGAGTGTTACTTTGATTATGATGGGAGTCGCTTGAGGATTCTGCAAGATGTGGCATCAAAACAGTGTTTGTGGTCTTGTTTTCTTTTGATTTCACAGTATTGCTAGACTTTGGACCTTATTCTTCAACACACTTCTAGCCCTTCATAGAACAGGACTTTACAAGGCAACTCTATAGATGTTTTATTTGTGGTACAGCATGGTCGAGAAAGGCAGCTTTGGGGGTGTTGCCCGGGTGGCTCAGTCGGTTAAGCGTCCAACTCTTGATTTTGGTTCACGTCATGATCTCACAGTCCATGAGATCTAGCCCCATGTCGGGGTCTGCGCTGACAGTGTGGAGCCTGCTTGGGATTCCCTGTCTCTCTCTGTTCCTCCCGCTTGTGTGCGTGCGCTTTCTCTCAATTGAAAAAAAAAAATTTAAAACAACTTTTGATATAAGATGCAGACTGTCCAATTAAACATCTCTGAGACTGTGTGAGATTAATAAACTCAGCTCCTAAAAATTCCCTCAGTTTATGGCTGGTATATCAAATATTCATAATCCCAACATTGTAACTATGTGTGAGGGGAGGTAGGCCTTATCTAAATGAGAAATTGGACAGTTTTTAGAGATTTCCAGGTTTCTCATGGAAAATGTGATTATAGTGAACATGTCTGCTTTATGTTGCTTCTTCATCATTGGACACTGTCCAAAAGTGCCAAAATCCTTGATGTTTTTAGCATGTGAGAATGTTGACAGGTCCCTCAGTCTCAAGAAGCCTGGAGATATCTGTACTAAAACAATTTTCTACAGAATATTAAGTTTTGGGGTACCTGGGTGGCTCACTTTGTTAAGCATCTGCCTTCGGCTCAGGTCATGATCTCGCATTTGTGGGTTTGAGCCTCGCATTGGGCTCCATGCTGACAGTGCAGAGCTTGCTTGAGATTCTCTCTTTCTGCCCCCTTCTGTGTGCACTCTCTCTCTCTCCCTCTCTTTCTCCTAAACTTAAAAAAATATTGACAGTTTTAAAGAAACTATGACATGACTAATAGATAAATGGGAATCTCTTAAATACTACTTTTTATCAGGAGCTCATAAAATACTTGAATCCATTTAATGAGACATGTGTATTAATGAGTTAAGAATATGGCACCTGGTATTGTTAGGAGGTACACTATCAGGGACCCGTCAGCCATAGGGATTGACTTGAGTTGGATTTATTTATTACCTTCATCCTTGATTTTAGATGATGGAATTAAAAACCTGTTTAGGTTAGCCTCAGGTCAGGCAAGGTCAGGCCACTTGTAAGTCACAAAGAAAATGAAACCCAGAATGAGAAAAAGTAGAGGAATGGACTATTGCCTTAGGGTAAAATTTGATTACACAGGTGCAAGAAGATATAATTGGGGATTAAAATCTAAATTGGTTAGGACTGGAAACAGACCTGGATTAAGCAGACATAAAATAAAGGGCCATGAGAGGCTCCGGGAGCAACTCAGCAGTAGAGTGTTGGTACTGAAAATTGTGACAGATGTGGACTGAGATGGATCAAAGGGATACAGTGACGAAACCGAGCAATAGTCCTGCTGTATTCTGAGTATTTTATAACCATGTAGAGTTTCTGGTTTGAGTTTTCATTTTAACAGGAACGTGAGAATGCTTAGTCAAGAAAAGAGCAATGGACGTGAGAAAAGACCAATGGCTGGTCGGTCCTCACCAGAGGTGTAGACTGAATGTGGGGCATCAGCACTTGCTGGTGGCTCCAGCAGCAAGGAGGGCACCACAGGGCTGGCTTGTCTGCAAGGGGTCTGCTCTGTCAGCAGTTACCACTGGGCGTGAGGTGGAATTTGGTGGGGTTTTTTTATTTGTGATAAGTTCATTAGAACTTAATTTCTCAGAACTCCTAATTAACTAAAATCTCTAATGTCCTTTTTTTTTGTCTTTTCTTTTTTTAATGTGTTATTTATATATGAGAGGAGCAGATATTTGGTCAAAAGAAGCACTTTCTAATTGCCTAGGGTCATTACAGCTTCAGCCTCATCTCTCATAACTTCTACTTCACCCTCAAGACTGTAAAGCAGTCATTGATGTTCAGTGTCCTGAGGTACTTCAAGATCATCAAAGGTAGATAGTTTTCAATAAAAAGGTTGAAATAGGATATTTCTGGCTAACCTTCACTTAATCAGCTACATTTTAGAAACCCTACTTTTTTTTCTGAGTATTCTGCTTCGTCAAAGTTTTAATTTACAGGGGGTAAAAAATACTGAGGAAGCGGGATTTTGAAGGCTCTGTTATAAAAAGTGCTAATCAGCTATTCTTCATCTTCACAACAGGCAGAATTAGAAGAAATGGGCTTAGTTTGCAGGAGAGATTTAGGGGAGTCCTAAGGAACAAATTTCTGATGGTAAGGGTTACTCAAATTGGAGTACATTACCATGGGAACTGGTTGTGTGTTCATCCCTGTTAACAGTTCTGTGATTGAGTACAGAAACCTTTGATGTTTTTAGGTCTAGAACCTACGCCCATCTCTCATCTTTCCCACCCTTTCTACTCTTGTCCCTTCTTTTGGCAGCATTTTATAGTCTTCATGACAGATCTCTTTCTGACCCATGGGAAAGCCCTTGAACTGTCTTTAGGATATAGTGCTACGAAGTTAGCTGGGGAGTGTAAAAGGAGGCAGTAAGAGGTAGGCTTAAAGTAGTAAATACAAAACTAACTAGTAATTGTCTTGGATTTTTTTTTTAAATAGAATTTTTAGAAATTCCTCCTTTCAACAAGCAGTATACAGAATCCCAGCTTCGAGCAGGAGCTGGCTATATTCTCGAAGACTTCAATGAAGCCCAGGTGAGGAGTTTTCTTTTTGTAGCTTCCCAGAAAGGGCAGTAACGAGAAGAGTGTGAGAGGGAGGGAACGGAGAGGTTGCATACAAGAGTTCAGGAACTGGGAGACTGCCACAAAGTTGTTGTATGAAACAGAATTTTTATGTGGGTGTAATGAAGAGAAGTTAGATCCCTTTTTGTTAAAGGCTGTTGTTCTGTTCCTGGGACAAAAGTGGATTAAAATTTGTGTTTAATAGAAATCCCGATTATAGTGTTGCTGATTCTCAGAAACTTGAATACCTGGGATTGGGTTGCCCCTTGAGGGTTTAGGCCCCCAGAAGCCTGTAGGAAGAACATCTAAAGAAGCCACATGGGCTTCTCATTGAGGAAGGTGGCCTTGGGTAAGACAGATTCAGGGACGTCTGGGTGACTCGGTTGAGCTTGATTTTGGCTCAGGTCATGACTCCAGGGTCTTGGGATGAGCTCCGCCTCGGGCTCTGCCCTGGGCGTGAAGCCTGCTTAAGACTGTCTCTCTCCCCCTCTGCTCCTCTCCCCAGCTCGCACGTGTGCTCTTAAAAAAAAAAAATCAAACACATTTTGGTTAATATTTTGGAAGTGTTCAGATCTCTTCTCTGTGACTCAGGGCTGCTAAATTTAGGAGCTTGCTGTAGAAGTCACGAGACTCATTGGTTCTCTTCTTCTTCCAGTGTAACACAGCCTACCAGTGTCTCCTCATTGCAGACCAGCACTGTCGAACCCGGAAGTATTTCTTGTGCCTTGCCAGTGGGATTCCTTGTGTCTCTCATGTCTGGGTCCATGATAGTTGCCATGCCAACCAGCTCCAGAATTACCGCAATTATTTGCTGCCGGCTGGGTATAGCCTTGAGGAGCAGAGAATTCTGGATTGGTGAGTATTTGGGAGCCCATATAGAATGGTAGGCAGGAAGGTAGCAAGCTTTTGGAGTGGGGAGACTCAAGATGAGAGAGTAATTCTAGAAATTGGGATGATCATAGGCTAAATTAGAGAATCTGAATGAGTTTTAGTAGTTCCTCCAGTTTATGTCCTTAGAGTACCCTGGTTAAGGACCTTTTGAATATGTGTGAGGCTTTCCATGTAGGTTCAGTGTTCTTAACCTCTAAGATTAGGGGACTGAATTTTTTTTTTTTTTTTTTTATTTCTAGGGGAGAGAGAGAGAGAGAGAGAGAGACAGCCAGCGTGAGCAGGGGAGGGTCAGAGAGGGAGTCACAGACTGAAACAGGCTCCAGGCTCTGAGCTGGCAGTCAGCACAGAGGCCGACACGGGGCTCGAACCCACGAACCGCGAGATCATGACCTAAGCGAAAGTCTGATGCTTAACCGACTAAGCCACCCTGAATTTTAAGCAAGGCATTTTATTCTCAGCCCCAGGACAAATGTGGACAGCAGAAGGGGTGAATTAGAAGGCTAGGATCCCAGAGAATAAATACACGATTCACCAAAGAGAAGGGGAGTGGTGCCCTAATGCAGGGCTTTTGAAAGTATTCCCATGTTGTTCGCTGTAATCTGTCCTGTTAAGGTCTTTTCCAATTCCAAGGTGCTGTGTCTGACTCCTTTGTAGGCAACCCCGTGAGAATCCTTTCCATAATCTGAAGGTACTCTTGGTGTCAGACCAACAGCAGAACTTCCTGGAGCTCTGGTCTGAGATCCTCATGACTGGGGGGGCAGCCTCCGTGAAGCAGCACCATTCAAGTGCCCATAACAAAGGTACCTGGAAAGTATGTGTGGTGTTACTGCTCCAAGGATGTCCTTCGACCCATAGGTGTTAGAGGTCTTGTGGTCTGATCCCTGTTTCTAAGAGAAGAAAGGCACCACCTTCAAAGAGCCACTAGGTGTGAGCTCTATGCTTCTACTGGTGTCCAGTGGTGTATTTATAAATATTTCTGCAAGGCTACCATATAGTGATTATAAGTATTTCTACAAAGTTATCATATAGTGGTTACAGCTTTTCACTTTGGGTTGTGATCAGTAACACTGATATAAAGGGCTGGAATTTGGGCACATTGAACATACTGGCACATCTTTCTAATGGAAGGCTAAATTGAGTCTCCTTTCCTCACTCACCTTCCCCTGCTTCCTGCAGATATTGCTTTAGGGGTATTTGACGTGGTGGTGACGGATCCCTCATGCCCAGCCTCGGTGCTGAAGTGTGCTGAAGCATTACAGCTGCCTGTGGTGTCACAAGAGTGGGTGATCCAGTGCCTCATTGTTGGGGAGAGAATTGGATTCAAGCAGCATCCAAAATATAAACACTATTATGTTTCTCACTAAGGATATTGGTCTTACCGATTTTATTCCCTGCTGTTGTGGAGTTTGTGTTTTAACCAGGTTTTAAATGTGTCTTGTGTGTAATTGGATTCCTTGCATGGATCTTGTATATAGTTTTATTTGCTGGACTTTTATGATAAAATAAATGTTGAATCTTTTTGGTTGTAGTAACTGGGATTTCTTCATCCATTTCTTTGAACTTAATCGCAGAACAAATAGCAAGACAAACATGTGGTACCTTCTCTGCAGTTTTCAGTGGGTTTGTTCATAGCAGAGGACAGCTAATCAAGGAAAATTACAAGTGAATTTAAAATTTTTCTGTGGCATCATTGTCTAAAGGTGATCTTGGGCTGTCTAAAATCCGATGCTTCCCAAAACCTAACTTTCCTGTAGGCCAAGATCAATAGTTGTAGCTAAAGCTGAATGGAATTGAGCATAGCTCTAAGTTTCCTGGCAATTAAAAATAAAAATCTCTTAAACTGAGCTGACAGCTGACTTGTGGGTACTGTAGTCTGAGAGATAAAAAGGGAAAAGCACCAACTGCTCTGAAAGGCCAGTGACTATAAGCTTGATGGGATGACTTTCTGTGGAGATAAACTGGAGAAACACAGTGACAACATTTGGAAATGTTAGAAGCTCTAGCCAGAGGCCCAAAATTTTTTATAACTATTATTCCTGTCACTAGAATAGTTACTAGAAGCTATTCCTTCCCTACCCCTAGCATCAGCCCTGCCAATGCCCTCTCATTTTCTAAAGCAGGGGTTAAAAACTTCTTCCTGCAAATTAGGAAATACTTTAGGCTTCCTGAGCCATTTGATTTGTCACAAGTACTCACCTGTGCTGTGAAGGCACGAAAGCGATCAGACAATAGGTGAACAAATGAGTGTGGCTGGGTTCCAATAAAACTTTATTTACACAAATAGGTGGCAGGCCATGGTTTGCAAACTTCTCCACAGGCAGCAGCGGAAGGGGTCATCCTCAGCACACAACTGCAGGGAATAGGATGTAGTATGTGGCAGAAGATGCAGAGATAAGGACCAGATTGCTGCATTCTTGTTCAGTATGGAGAGAGTTGTTCAATGAATATTTATTTTGGTTCACACCAATATGAACATTAATTATTACCAGTAATGGTTGGGCCAGATTTGGAGAACATCAAACTCCTGTGGTTCTTCTAAGAGGGGATAATTAGACCTGTGATTTTCAGTACTCGAAATCTTAAGAATTTGACCTGTTTTCTTAAGGACTCTTTTTCTTTGTTATAATACTACTTTAATACATTGTCAATAGCTAGGATTGCCCTTTTACCAGCGTTGAGGGAAGTGGGAGTTCTTACTGCTGTGTCCCGCAGCTGGAACCGTACCCAGATGCATAGTTGGTGCTCAATGCATGGATGTGCCTGACAGATGTTCTCCATGTCCTCGATCTCGCAAGGCCAGCAGAGGTAGAGCTGACACCACATGTCCTGCATGGTGGGTGAGTTACAAACTCCCCTAAGGTGGGGCAGACCCTTTCACATGGGAACGATTTGTACCTACGGATGTTCAGTAGTATTGCTTCTAGGAGATAAAGGTAGAGGCCTCAGGAGTCTGCAGGCATTTGTGGAATGGCTGGAGTGTTTTGAATCCTCCGTCACAGATTTGGGAACGTGATGGGACTGTTAGTTTGTGAACCAGTATTTTCACATCCCGAAACTGAAAGGAAAAAAGAGCCTTATCAAATATGCTATCCCCAGCTTTTCTTCAAAGAAGTAGGAATCAGGGCAACCTGTGATCTACATAATGTCATCTTAAAACTTAAGTTTCTTGGACTCTTCTGCTAAGATCACTTAGAAAAAACCTGCTTGAGGACATTTAAGAGAGTAAAAGGAGAACAATGTTTCTGAATAGGACAGACCTCTGAGAAAAGCCAACCATCACAAAATCTATTCGACTGAAAATAATTAGAAGGGCCAATCACCTTTCCCAGACATGGAAGCTGGGCCTGGTGAGGCAGGCAGGGTGCCCACAACTGCATTGCCAGTTCGTGTCAGAATTGGGAACCAGAGCCACACTGCTTCCCAGCAGGGCATTAGCCAAGACCTAACCACCCATCTCAACATCAGGGATTTAGTATTTTGCTAAGATGATGGCTTTTACTAGAAAATAAGCTTCATTAAAATTATTAAAGATAAGATGCAGCCCTTTTTCCCTCTGAGCTTTATAGATTGTTTATAAAATGAGGCTATCTGGACGAGACCGTGGCTAGAGCCTCCAAGCTCTGGAATACAACTCGTTAAAAAGCCACACACACACAGTCCACTGAGTTCCCCAAGGCTTGCTCCTACCTGCCCAGAGTTCCACCAGCCTGGGTGTAATATTTGTTATAATCTAGTCGTAAGAGTAGTTGAGCCAAATCTGAGTTGATCTGATGATTGCGAACGCTGGAGAGAATCTTGAATAGGAGTGATGACTGGCGGCTAAACCCCTGCAGAGAGAAGGACCCAAGCTGCCATTCCTTTGACTCACCAGTTCTCTGTGTGGAGTGAGGCGGGGAGGGCAGTTCCCTGAAAAAGTCTTGCCGAAAATTCTACAGCATCAGCTGGCCTTCCCACATCCTCCCCACCGTTAGCTCCTAAAACTCTTCTTTCTTTGTATTGAGACTATAGATTGCATGACTTTCTGTGAAAGTACACACTCATTCTCAGGAGGAGGTTAGCATCTGCTTTCAAGTTAATACATTCTCTTGTACACTGGGGGTGGGGAGAGCTGCGTGGTTTTGTTCTAGTCGGATAATCACAGTCTCCGTGAAATGGAGTTAGTTGAAGGAAGTAAGGAGGTTGGATAGGAGAATGTGAAAACAAAGCCAGTGCGTGTTTGTGGGCTGAAGAAACTATTCAGGGCTGAGCTATTTTTGAATGCTGAGATGGCAAATTATCTGCTTTAAAGTGAACTGACAGCAACATTTTTATCTTTATTTTATCTGTATTTCTGTGTGTACGTAATTATTGGGAATATGCCTTATTGACTCAGAGGGAAGGATCATGATTCCCCTTTGGCAAAACCACCTCTATCCTTTGGACAGGGCTGCACACCGCCCACAGGCGGGCAGACTCACCTTCACCAGGATGCTCAGCTGGGCGGCCCCACGTTCATCCAGTGGTCTCAGGTTCTGACTGACCAGCGAGCAAAAGCTGTGACAGAGATCTAGGATTTCATTCAGGCAGTGAAACACCTAACCAGGAAAGAGCTGGTATTAGGAAAAGAAGGTAGATCTATCCATGAAATTAAAGACGTGGGAAAACCATCTAAGAGCTACCTTATTCCCATCGTTTGGCCTCAGGAGAGATAATGTCACGTGCAAGTCTTGCCGGCCCCTCAAAATGCAGTATGTATAAAACCAGCTCCTCCCTTCCTGGCAAAAATGCTGTCATTCTTAGTCACTCCTGCACAAAGCCTCCATTCTAGCCACACTGAACTTGTCATCGTTTCTTGGACCCACCAAGTACGCTCCTGCCCTAAGCTTTGCTTTCAGTGTTGTTCCCTGTGCCCGGGATACCCTCCTTAATACAGTTCCAGTTCTACCTTCTCAACGGAGCACTCCCTTCCCCATGCACCCTTTAGTGACCCCTTGCTTCTCTCTATATATTATCTGTACTGTTCTCTTGTTCAAGACACCTGTGTTGTTACTGCTCTGTGTATGTATGTGTGTTCTGTTTCTCCAACTAGATTGTGAGCTCCTTAAGGGCAGAGCCATGACTTATACCTCTTTGTATCCCCAGTGCCTTGCATAAAGTAAGCACTCAATAAATATCTACTGGTGACCACCTGCTCTGAAATTCTGCTTTTCCCATGGATGCACTCATGCCAGACAAGGACAATCTACTGGTGACCATGGTTCCTGGTGTTGTCAGTTCACAGAAAGAACCCTTGGGAGTGGCATCTCTGTAACTCACTCTCCCTTAGTGCAGCAAAAACAGCTCCATATACCAGAACAAAAGAGAAGTCTGCAGTGTTTGTGGTGTGGCACAGCTTAGGGATAAAACTGGCTGACATCACAGATGAAGTATAATCTGTGTAACTGATATAACCATAGAAACTACGAGGGGTCATTTCAATCTTCCCACTTTTTATTCTGGAATTAGAATCTCCTTGTGAGCTTTAAAATACATTGGTGCCTGGGTCTCACTCCGGAGACCCTAAGTACTCTGGGTCCTAGCTTTTTTTTTTTTTTTTTTAAATGTTTTATTTATTTCTAGGAGAGAGAGAGAGACAGCATGAGCAGGGGAGGGTCAGAGAGAGAGGGAGACACAGACTCTGAAATAGGCTCCAGGCTCCGAGCTGGCAGTCAGCACAGAGCCCGACGCGGGGCTCGAACCCACGAACCATGAGATCATGACCTGAGCGAAAGTCGGACGCTTAACCGACTAAGCCACCCGGGCGCCCCAAGGGTCCTAGCTTTTTTTAAAGCTTCCAGGTGATTCCCATGTGTGGCCAAGGTTGAAAATAATTGCCCTGAAGGAGATGTACATATGTGTATACATCCATACATACTCAGAGGGGGAGACTCTACTCCAGCTGTAGGTGAAAACAACTCTCAGTTGGTCGGTCCTGACCCAAAAGATTTCTAAGAACCTAAGTACTATATGCTTTTTGTTAACGTTTCTGTGGTGTCACAGAAAAGTTTCTTAAATTCCTCTAAATCCTTCCTTTTGAGGGCTGAGTACATATTCTTCTATAGCTGCTCACCACATCCTGGGATACAATATTTCAGAAATTCAAAGATGTTTAAGCTCCCTTTTAAAATTCCCTTTTAGTTTTGCTTTAACTTGTTAAAAAGGCTTAAAAATGGAGATTGAACAAGTGCTTAATGATAGCTGCGTATCCTAGCAACTCAGGATCTGTGGGAACAGTCAGGCTAGAAGCAGTCTGAGGTAAAGAACAGCCCTACTTACAGGTTTCAACAAGATAAAGGATTGAGCCAGCAAGTTGCTAAGGAAGTGGTCGTGAGCCAATCGGATACTTTCAAAGTCACGGGTAGAGTTGATTTGATGTAGCAGCTGTGAGAACTGAGACTCCAGCACATCTACCTGATGGACAGTTAAACACAAATACTTTCAGTACTTTGCATGTTCTCAGCACTCGGGATGTAAAGATGCCCGACGGTCTGAACTTGAAATTCTTTGCCCCCACTCCTTTCTCCTATTCAAGCCACTTTAAAACTGACAGAAACCCCCTGATGTTGCTTGGCCTTGTAGAACATTATCTGCCTAATGCCTCATAACCTCTAAAGTTCTGGCAGATTCCTCCCGCCACATCCCCTCCAATGGCTGACTTTAGTTAAGTTCTTCTAGACGTTCTAGTGCACTATAGAAAGGTCAAGTCCACACAAGTTAAATCCTGCATTGATGGTAAGAACCCTAAATTCCTCATTCTTCATTTATTCCCACTTTCCTTTAAAATGCTGCAAAGAATCCCTCCCAACCCCACGACAAAACCTATGAATTGTCTCAAACCCCAGCATTTCATCCAATGCAGGATGGCAGTCCCTCTTCTGGAACTGCCGTCAACCGCCCAGGCTTCCGTTCACACCCCTTCCTTCTCTTCATCCCTCGGCACAGACCTGGAGATAGTACTGCAGATTGTCCACCAAGAATGCCATGTGGTTTCTCAGGCGCCACTTGACCGCGTCAGTCTGGTTGGACTTGAGGTGCTTGCGCTGCATCTGGAGGGCCCAGCAGTGCTGCAGCTCAGCCTGCACCCGGCGCACGCTCAGGAGGTACTTGAAGACAACATTGTACCTGCGGCAGACACATCCGTCCGGCTGTTCCAGAGGGGCCTGGACTCCCCACCTCACCTGCGCCACACACCCCAGGGCTTTGGGCCTGCCGCCCCTCCCCCCTCCCCCACAGGGCAGGAAGGAAATGAGAATGGCTAGAGATGGGGATGAACTAATTGTGCTTTAATTGCTATGGTGGACATTACAGAGCTATCAAAGTGAATGCACTTCAGCTCTACAACTCAAGAGTACTCGCAGCAATGTGATTTGAATAAAAAAAAAAATAAATCCCAGATAACATACACTTTTTAAAATGTTTATTTTTGAGGGGCGCCTGGGTGGCTTAGTCGGTTAAGCGTCCGACTTTCGCTTAGGTCATGATCTCACGGTTCGTGGGTTCGAGCCCTACGTCGGGCTCTGTGCTGACTGCCAGCTCAGAGCCTGGAGCCTGTTTCAGTCTGTGACTCCCTCTCTCTCTGACCCTCCCCTGCTCACTCTCTCTCTCTAGAAATAAATTTAAAAAAACCTTAAAAAAAATTAAAAAAAAAAATGTTTATTTTTGAGAGAGGGGAGAGGGCAGAGAGACAGAATCCTACGGAGGCTCTGCACTGTTAACATGGAGCCCAGTGTGAGGCTCAAACCTATGAACTGTGAGAAAACGACCAGAGCTGAAATCAAGAGTTGGATGCTTAACTGACTGAGCCACCCAGGCGCCCCTGATATATTTTTTTATAATGCTTAAAACAACCAACTAGAATAAAACCATACTTTTAGGGAATATATATAAATGTTATAGAACTAAATATAAAAAGGAGAGAAAATGTGAATGAAGGAGAGTAGTCACCTTGGGCTCAGGAAGCCAAGTGAGCGAGACTAGGAACCACCACAGGCAGAAGGACGTTACTATCTGTGTCCCAGTTTTGGTACTGGGAAGCGATTTTATGGTTATGTGTAAAAAGGAAGGTCTTACAGGGACCAATAATAATGTGTTAGGAAACAAGGATTTTGGTTAACCTGACTCTCTGTCCCAAAAAAGAGAGAATATAATAGAAGGCTCCCTAACTGAGCTCTAACTCCTGCCTCGTGGCAAGCTCAGGGGCCAGTTGCCTAATGCTGAGCCTTGCACAAGAAGACACATGCAAAGAAAGGCAGATTCCTAGTGGAATCGGATAAATTTACTTGTTTGTAGGCAGGCTTGCAGAAACCAGTCTGATTTGGTTTTTAAAATCATCTATTTCTGGGACACCTGGGCGGCTCAGTCAGTTAAGCTTCTGCCTTCAGCTCTGGTCATGATCTCATGGTTCACGAGTTCGAGCCCCACCAGGGGCTCTGTGCTGACAGCTTGGGGCCTGGAGCCTGCTTCAGGTTCTGTATCTCCCTCACTCTGCTCCTCCATTGCTCATGCTCTGTCTGTCTGTCTCTCTCTCTCTCTCTCAAAAATAAACACTTAAAATCATCTATTTCTAATGGAACATAGTAAAAATAGTATACCTTGTTTGGATTCTGATTTGAACAAATCCAAACATAAGAAGGCATTTGTTAAAAAAAAAAAAAAAAAAAAAAAGACATTTGGAGGTAACTGTCAAAATTTCAGTGAGAACCAGGTATCAGATAAGGACTTATTGTTAATTTTACTGGGTGTGATAACTGCATTGTAGTTATTCAAAACATGCCTTTTCTGAATTGCAAAGTGATGGAGTGAAATGATGTGTCTGGGATTTGTTTTATAAAGCTTCTAGCAAAAAATAAATAAACAAATAGCATAATGTTGGTGGTTACTGAAGCTGGATAAGGTATGCATGAGAGATTATAGTCCGTACTTTTGTATATATTTGGAAATTTTCATAATAAAAGGTTTTTAAAAAATACATCTGAGATTGATTTCTTCAAGGGTGTTCAGAACCTGATACGTCAGGAAGTCAATGTATTGCTGGCCTGTGCGACATTGGGAGCTGTAGAGACTCTTTGGATAAGGTCCATGTGGCTTCCGTAGGTGCGTTGTGGGCTCTGAACCTGCCACAGAATCTCCCTCAACCGGCCTTGTCTTTGACAGCTCATGCCTGGTCTCTCATACTGCAAGCCTCTCTGCCCCAAAAAGTAGAGAGGGTTGTGAACAGGAGCAGAGAGATGAAGAGAGTCCCTTTTGTTCATTTATTTCCTTTTCTCCATTCATCTAGCCTGAGGGCAATAGCCTCCATCCTCCAACCAGGGCAGGGGCCAGTGCCCTAACCTGTAATAGGATTTGAGAAATTCCTAAAATGCTGTGGGGGTGGATGTCACAGGCCACCACAAGCCAAGCATGCTTCTCCCACCTCCCCCTAGAGTTCTCCATCCTTGGCTTGAGGACATGAAGTCCTGGACAGAGCTGAGCAACAGCACGTGGCAAGCTCTCATGATACATAACAGCTGATCCAAGAGTCTTTCACAACCCTGGTCCAGCTCCTTTATTCCACCCCCAGCTTAGCTCTCTCCACTGCTTCTCCCTGTGGGCATGGAGGTGGTTCCAGTGCATAGCAAACACTTGGGCTTGGAAAGTCTTCCCAAGAAGATCAACAAAATATTACACAAGTTAGGAAACTTGCTAGTCTGATGGAATTAACAGGCCAGATTCTCCATGTGGTGCCCAAGATTGCATCTTCCAAGGAGCACAAACTGGAAGCCTGTAAACTGCTTATCTTGCAACTTAAAAAAACAACAGCAGGGGCACCCAGGTGGCTCAGTAGGTTAAGCGTCCGATTCTTGATTTCCACTCAGGTCATGATCTCAGGGCTCCTGAGTTAGAGCCCCCAATCTGGGCTCTACACTGACAGTGAGGAGCCTGCTTGGGATTCTCTCTTCCCTCTCTCTGTTCCTTCCCCTATCTCCTCTCCCCCCACACACACATTGTGTGTGCAGTCTCTCAAAATAAATAAATAAACTTTAAAGAATAAAAAATTTTTAAAAAGCAGGGCAACCTGTGTTTCGGATTCTGTGTCTCCCTCTCTCTCTGACCCTCTCCTGCTCACGCTGCCTCTCTCTCAGAAATAAAACATTTGGAAAAAAAAAAAAAAAAAAAGCAGGGCAACCTGGTTCAGTCAGTAGAGTATGCAACTCTTGATCTCAGGGTTTTAGGTTCAAGCCCCATGTTGGCTATAGAGATTACCTAAAAAACAAAATCTGAAAAACAAACACCACCACCACCACCACCACCACACTGATGGTTTGAAGAGTTTGACCCTCTCATACATCCTGCGCCCGCCATTCCCTATCGTCTTCTGTCCAGTCCACGAAGACATCTGAGTTTGTAACCCCCGATTTACAGACTGCTTACAACCACCAGCTGAGTGGTTATCTTGCTCCCACCAATCCTATTCCTGTTCATTTTTACCCTTGGAAGTAAGGTAGGTAATATTTGCCCATGAGAAATTCAGAAATACTCACTTTTCCAGAACAGCAGGAGTGAAGAGAATGTGCAGTGGCCACTGCACTTTGTAGGAGAGGCCTAGGGCTGCCCAGCCTGACGCAGGGGCTTCCCGGGGAGAAGTTTCCCGAGAAGGCCCTTCTCTTGCCTGAGCAGCATCTGCTAAGAAGCAAAAAGACAGCTTTGCTAACCTAGAACCAGAGCTTCTGCAAGGTGAGTCACATTCATGAAGTGAGTGGTCACTTGAGCCTGCAAGGTCAGAAGCATAAAGGGGACAAAAAGGGACTTGCAGAAGGCAAGGAAATTCTATGGGAGATTCTCTAGGAGGTCTTCTAGATTCTTTTTTCATCCTTAAAATCTGGTGGCCGGAAATAAAGAAAGCATTCCGGCAGAAGGACGAAAACAAAACAAAAAAAACCATGGCCTGAGCATCCCACTTAGCCGCCCTGGACTTCCCTTTTCTCCTGTATGAAACAGGGCACTGGACAAGGTGACTTCTAAGGTTCAAAATGATACGGTTTCCGTGGAGGTGGACAGAAGCAGAGATGGGAGAACAGACGATGACCAGTAAGAGCAGAAAGATCCAAGAAGGAGCAGCAAACCTTTATGGTCCTTTCCATGATACTCAATCGTCAAGTGCAACAGAGGGAGAAGGTTGTCATCATCCAACAATACCTTATGTGCAGACTGCTGGAAGGCCACGTTCACATCTGCAAGAGAGCACATGCGCTGTCGAGAACACTAGGCTACGTGACAGACCTGGATGCCACCGACTTTCCTCCAGCCTGCTAGACACTAACAGCAGGATGCGGTGGAGACAGGTTGGTTTAGCCTAACTAGCATGCATTCCTCCTGCTGCTAACACCACCCGGTTTTCCCTAGAGAATCACCCCTCCCAGTATTATCTGTGTAGTTCAGTGGGGTTGACAAACCTGATCCTAGGCATAAGCAGGTGACCCAAGCATGATCAAATGGAACATAATTCTCTACCTTGTTACACTATTTTGTTCAGGGATGTGAACATGACTCAAGCCAGGCCAACACAGAGGTTCTATTCAGACTGAAAAAGATTTTTTTTTTTTTTTTTTTTGAGATAAACAAGGCCTTAGCAGGACGTGAGCTTAGCTGGAGGCCGTCTTGCCACCATACGGAGCAGGCCTCTCTGAGAAAAAAGGCAGAGGTGAAAGATGGATTGACACCAAGTCCTGACGTCATCGAGTAAGCCACTGGATCAGACTTTGCCTAAAGCCATCATACTCCGACCTCAGTTATGAGAATAAAGTTTTCTTCTCCTTTGCGGGAGTTTGAATTGGGTTTTCTGATATCTGAGATGAAAAAAGTCTGATGTGGGTAGAGTGGACATCTCATTTTATAGAGTTAGAAAAATGGTAACCATGTTGGTTTTCCATTTTCTTTTTTTGACTCTGATCCTTACCCAACTCTCCCATGTAGTCTGAATGGGAACGGTGAGCATTCCCATTAGTCCAGGCTGAACACTTCACTGAAGGAGGCATATCTTAATGTCTGCCATCTTTTTTAAAAAAATTGTTTTTAATGTTTATTATTTGAGAGAAAGAGACAGAGTGTGAGTAGGGGAGGGGCAGAAAGAGAGGGAGACACAGAATTGGAAGCAGGCTCCAGGGTCCAAGCTGTTAGCAGAGCCCAATACAGGGCTTGAACTCTGAGATCATGACCTGAATTGAAGTCAGCCGCTAAACCAACTAAGCCATCCAGGTGCCCCATTAATGTCTGCCATCTCTGCTGCAGAGGTATGTATATAACCTGGACTGGGCTTATCAAAACCCTTTCCTGGAGGGGCATCTGGGTGGCTCAGTCGGTTAAGCCTCTGACTTGAGGCTCAGGTCATGATCTCTTGTTCATGGGTTTGAGCCTTGCGCCAGGCTCTCTGCTGACAGCTCAGAGCCTGGAGCCTGCTTTGGAATTCTGTCTCCCTCTCTTTCTGCCCCCTCCCCTGCTCTCCTCGGTCTCTCTCTCAAAAGTAAATAAACATTAAAACAAAACAAAAAAAAGACCCTTTCCTGGAATCTTTTCATTTGCTCCAGAGAGACTGGATCTGGCTCCTCCACTAGACACCGTGAGGTAGTTCCTGGGAACTGTTGCCATGTTTCCAAATGGGACTGGAAAGCCATCAAAGAGCATGAAAGAGGTGCAGACAAATATGTTAAAGAGAATTCTAACCATATTCATGTCCCTAGTTTCAGTTGTTCTGAGGCTGAGCTATATTCCTATCTCACTGGAGTTATAGATACAGTAGCAAATAAATTCTTCTTTTCTACTTGGGTTAGTTCAGTTTCAATTTAAGTTCCATCATTCACAACCTAAAGATTTCTAACACAAGTGGCATTAAGTCCCAGTATGTCCCATAAGGAAGGTAGGACTATAATCTGATAAAATATCTGATTTGCACCCACTCTTCCAGGAAGGGTCAAGAGGCTACTCCCAATGACCTGCGTGTCCAGCCCACCTGAAGGGCCTTCCATCTTGGGAAACATGGCTCCGTAACTCATCAGGCTGCTCTTATGTGGAACAGACTAACCAGGTCAGTAGCAGTCAAGAGAAACCCTACAACTGCAATAAAGTGGTCATTCTCAGGCCCACAGGCCAATTACCATGTTCAGTTACTGCAGTGGGTGGTGTTTTTAACATGTGTTGAGCTGTGTCAATGAAGGCCTGGAACAGTTCTCCACGTCCCAGAAGGTAAAAATCTTTAATGATCTGTGGAAAGAATTCCAATTTATAATTCAGTAATGCAGCACGGCCAGGAGCTCCTCACTAGCCCAATTACACAGAAAGTTTCCAATCTCATAGTGTGAGCCCAGCCCAAAAAAGATACAGGCTTTTGGCATTTCAAAGGGACATACTTAGCAACCGCTCAAGGCAGGGCAATGGGTGGGTCTTTGGTATCATTTATCCAGTGACAACACAATACTGTGCCAGAAGAAAGTAAACACCAAACCTTTGTACTCCAGACATTTGTAATATTAGGTAGAGTTTGTGTCCTTGGACGAGGACCTGTGAGGCCACTCAGGAAGTCTGGGTACAGGTCACTGCTGCTCTCAAGACAGCCTAGAGAATAAGTCACTGCCCACCAGCATCATTTCAAGAGTTTAAAGGCAGCTAAGCTATTACCTTCAGCTGACCCAGTAAATCTGACTCTTCCACCATCAGCTTCCAGAGATGCTGTGGAAAAAAAAATACAATAGGGGTAAAATTTCATTCTAGCGAAAACTTCTACAAAGAATGATTTTGTACAGGGGTGCCTAGGTGACTCAGTTGGTTAAGTGTTTGACTCTTGATTTCGGCTCAGGTCATGATCTCAGGTTTGTGGGTTTGAGCCCTGACTTGGGATTCTCTCTCTCCGTCTCTGCCCCTCCCCCACTCATCTGCGCACACTCTTAAAATAAATAAATGTTTAAAAAAAGGAATAAACTATTGATACATGCAACATGGATTAATCTCAAAATAATCATGAGAAAAGCAGCCTGACCCACCTCTTCCCCCTAAAGAGTATGTATTGTTTGACTCCATTGTTATAAATTCTAGAAAATGCAAACTAATCTATGGTGACAGAAAGTAGTTCAGTGGCTGCTTGGGGGCCAGGAGGGTAAAAAGTGTTGAAAATAAAGGATGGAAGAAGATACAGGTAAGTAATGAAAGTTGGGTAATGAACTTAACTAATAAAATAGAATTTAAGTAAAAAAAAAAAAAAAAGTATATGTATTTGGGGTGCCCAGGTGGCTCAGTCAGTCGGGGGTCTGACTTCAGCTTAGGTCATGATCTCGCGGTCTGTAGGTTTGAGTCCCATGTCAGGCGCTGTGTTGACAGCTCGGAGCCTGGAGCCTGCTTTGGATTCTTTGTCTCCCTCTCTCTCTGCCCCTCCCCAGCTTGTGCTTTGTCGGTCTTGCTCTCAAAAAGAAATAAAACATTAAAAAAATATATATTTATATATACATATTTAAGGGGTGCCTCGCTGGCTCAGTCAGTTAAGCTCCTAATTCTTGATTTCAGCTTAGGTCTTGATACCTCAGGGTCATGAGTTGGTCTCCACGCTGGGCGTGGCACGTACTTAAAAAAAAAAAAAAAAGGTATATATTTATATATATATATATTAAAAATATATATCATAAGTGATAGAGAATATTACATACACATAAAAGGAAAAACAATAAATAAATATATATTCATTAGAAATAGGCACACACCTAACACAATGCCTGGAAATGAGGCATTGGAACATGCATAGAACTCTAGACTCACAGACTATACACTTGCTGAGCACATGCAGAATTAAAAACTAAAAATAAAAATGGGCCCTACATCAATCCATAAAGGAAGCCTCATTCAACTCCAAAGGACCGATCTATAGACATATGTTTTCCAACTATACTGCAATAAAAATCAAAGCTGAATAAATAGCTGAGGTTAAAAAGAAAATCAGAAATTATTTAAGAGTGCTTCCTTCAGCAGCACATACACTAAAGCTGGAATGACAGGTAAGATTAGCAAGGTCCCTGTGCAAGGATGACATGCAAATTCATGAAGCATTCCATATTTTTCTCAAAATAAACTTAAAAAAATCATTTAGAACAGGATGATAATGGATACACTCCATGCAGAAAAACTTGTGAGACACAGTCAAAGCAATATGGAAAGCTTTATGTAATAGACTTCCTAGGATATAGGGGTTACAAATAGAAAATCAAGGTTTCAACCCTGGAAATTGGTAGTGAGTAACAGAAAACTTAAAAAAAAAAAAAAAAGAAAAGAAAAAATTAAAAACAGGGATCAATGAGATAGAGGAAAAAAGAAGGTAATAAAAACAAAAGCTGGTTCTTTGAAAAGATTAGCAGGACTCAACAGTAAAAGATTAAAAGAAAATACAAAGCAAAACATATAGTTACAGACAGAGTTTCTAAAAACTTAAATGGAGATGAAATGGGTCTTTCTAGAAAAGTAGAAAATACCAAAATTGGTATGAGAAATCATGATCCTGAACAGATTAACATAGATTTAAATTCATTCAATTGGTAAAGATTTCCCCTTGTTAAACAACTAGCTTAGATAAGTTTTCAGGTAAGTTCAATGAAACGTTCAGTAACAACTCCTGTCTTATATTAATTGTTCTAGAAAACAGAAAACAGTGATAGAGACCTTGCTCATTTCCTGAGGTTTCTACATTCTTTATTCCATAACCACATGAGAACAAAACAGGGAAAGTCTAATTTCACTAGTAAACGTAGATGCAAAAATTCCAAGTGCTGTATTGGCTAACCGAATCCTACAGTGTATTAAAAAAATAAAATGTTCAAGTACACTTTATCTCAGGAAGATTCAACATCTGAAAATGTAATCCAGAATTTACCATATGAGTAGACTAAAGGAAAAAAGGACTCTGAGCAAGAAACTGCACCATAGTTGACCTAGAAAATGCAGCTGATAAAATTCATTATCTATTTAGGAATAAAACTCATAGCAAATTAAGAAGAAGAAACTTATGTGCCAAAGGCCTTCAGCAAACATTAGCGTAAGAGAGAAACTGAAGGTTCATGACCTTTAAGAGCCAACATACTGAAAATGCTCATCATTGCCTTTACCAGCATTGCCTGCACAATTTATATCAACTGTCACTTGAGCTGTTTTAGTATTAGAAATCCAAGAGTGTAAGAAAAAAAAAAACGAAATCAAAAGTCTAAAACTGGAAGTAAATCTTACTTGCAAATGCTACCATCATGACTTAGAAAAATCAAACTATGAGAACTAAAAAAACCACTTTAAGTGGTCAGGCAGATGATCAATGCACAAAAATTAATACTGCTCCTTCTCTACATAAAAACAGTAGCTAACTAAAAAATTAACCAACTATTACATATCTAGGAATTAATTTAAAAATCTTTCACTCAAATACTAAAACAACATACAGAAAAGTACACAAATCAGAAGTTTACAGCTTGGAGAATTTTCACCAACTGAACACACCTGTGTAAGCGGCACCCCAAAAGCCCTATTCCTGCCCTTTCTATTGACCAAAGGTCAAATACGATCCTGACATCTAACAACAGATTAGTTCTGTACTTGAACATTTCTATTAAACTTTATATTAACTGTTTTTGAACTTTATATAAAGAAATTCATATAGCATAATATACTTTTGAAAAAAATCAAAAAGGAGGGAGAGAGAAAACAAAAAGGGGACGAGTATGACATGTATTTGTAAGACACTCCTCGCTTTTTCCTTCTAAAAAGGAAACTCTATTTTCATTACTGTAAGTTGTTATCAGTGTTAAGATAATACCTCTCAAAAAAGCCTATTAGCCACAATTCTAAAAGACTTCAAAGAGTCTCAACTTCAGCTCTTCGTCTGTAATTTTTTACAAACTGGAAATGTAATTTCTAGCAATATCTGCATTTCAGAATTTCACAAGAAAAAAACATTTTTGAAATCTTGTATTATTCATTAAGATTTTACTTTCCTTCACAAATTAATTCCAGAGTTATCACAAGAATAATAAGAGAACAGAAGTAGATTTCATAAAAGAAAACGTCCCTTAGACTAGAGCGGTCTTGGCTACAGACGGAGGAGGAGCAGCATCTTGACATTACAAAGGGACAAGAGCATGTAGATCTTTAGTTGCCCACAAAGAATCAAATGAAGTGACTGATACCTTAAGATGTAATATTCCGTCTACATCACAGCTCTGTCTCCCATGCCAAGAATTTTTGGGACAGAGACTGGAAAAGGAAATCACATTCATGAATGATTACTATGTTTCCAATGTGAGGATATCTGATGCTAAACTTCTTAGCAGTTCTAGATACCGCAGCCAGCGCACCAGGTACACTTCAAAATCACCTGCAGCGGTTTGTTGGTTGGTTGTCTAGTTGGATGGTATAAATGCAAGTAACTACTCGCTCCCTCTTGATGTAGATCTACATGTCAGCATCTCTGGAGGTGAAGATTTGATACAAATGCACGTTTTAAGATTTTCCGAAGCAATTCTATGCACAGGCAAACTTGAAAACCACTAATAATAGCAAACAAAACATTTGCCTGACAAAGATCTCATTTTACATTATCACACACCTGGGAGGCAAATTTTATTTTAAGCCACAGAACAGATGCCCATTTGAAAAATCACTGGTCACAATTTAAGTTGGTGGATGAAGCACAGTTCACTTAAGAACAACGAAGTAGGGTTGCCTGGGTGGCTCAGTTGGTTAAGCAGTCAATTTCAGCTCAGGTCATGATCTCGCAGTCTGTGAGGTCTAACCCCATGTTGGGCTCATTGCTGATAGCTCACAGCCTGGAGTCTGCTTCAGATTCTGTGTCTCCCTCTCTCCCTGCCCCTCCCACACTCGTGCTCTGCCTCTCTCAGTCATAAACATTAAAAAAAAAAAAAAAGAACACTGAATAGGAGTCACAAGACCTGTTTGTGATGTCACCTTTGTTACTAACTGTGCAACGCTAGACAAGTTAGCTTTCTATTTCATTCATTTATTAAAAAAATGGAAAAATAATGCTAATTCTACATTCCTCATAAGGTTATTATATCCATAAATGAAAGACTTAGCAGTAAAGCCATCTTAAATATAAGTGAGATGCTAAATTTACCCAGAATCAGTTGATTCCTTACAGTTACTGCCAACTATACTGACAGATTCCAAATGCTAATGGTCTGAATTTGAAAGTGAGCCCTCCCTTTATTCAAGTAAGTAGCGAACTAGCCAACTCCTGTCAGGTGTGAAAAGACTAAAGAAGTTCTGCCTCTATTATTAAAAACTTCTTGGGGCACTCAGGTGGCTCAGTTGCTTAAGCATCTGACTTCAACTCAGGTCATGATCTGTTTATGAGTCTGACCTTCACGTCGGGCTCTGTGAAGAGCCTGGGGCCTGGTTCGGATTCTGTGTCTCCCTCTCTCTCTGCCCCTCCCTTCCTCGTGCTGTCTCTCTCTCAAAAATAAACAAACATTATTAAAAAAAACAACAATGAAAACTTCTTGCCCTTCAACTCTTGAAAACAATTCCCTCCAAGCTGAGTTCTAAACACATCAAGAAGCAACAGAAGTCAGGTACTCAGTTTCTGGAGAACTAATCTGTTTTCTCGCTAAGCAAATATACTGTGAAATACAAACCTCGGCCACGGTACTACGGATACGATCCACCACCTGCTCAAAGTCCACCAGGCTAAAGAGTGGCTGCTGCTTGAGACGATGCAGTTCTGCAGCAAAAGTGTCCTCCTGGTTCTTCAAAATGGATCCTGCAAAATAGGGAAGGTGCTTTAAAGGAAGGCAGAGAGCAGAGAGACAGGCAAGGATTTCCAATCCCAGTCATGTGACTCCTTCACCCGCTTCTCATGTAAGCCTGTCATGATGTGCTGCCAATTCTGTAAACTTTAGCAGCCATTCACTCTGAACAGGCATTTTTTGGGGCCTTCTTTGGGTGAAATGAGAAAGGGTTTTTGAAGACAGGGTACATAGGGCAAGGAGAGTTTTACCTTTCCTAGTCAGGTTTACATTCTGATTCTCAAACATCTGGACAGATTCTCCAACAAACAGGATTTTTTCAGCAACCCTCACTGGAATGTAGGATGGCAAGATCTCCACTCGTAGGGAAAACTGTTTTAGAGACGGTGCCAGCATGTTCTCTTCCTCTATCAGGCGCTACTCCAGGACAGAATCCGTAGCAGACATGATGTATGAAGAGGGGAAAGCAAGAAAACATCACTAACTCTCTCAACCCATGATTTATATTTTCTAGAAGGACTTTAAATCTGAAGTCTGAATGCCTAAATAACCAGTCAAAAGATGTCCACACATCTCCATTTTCAGATAGAAGGAGAGCAAGGTGGAAATCATAAAGGTTTTTTTTGTTTGTTTGTTTTAAATTTAATGTTTTATTTATTTCTAGGAGAGAGAGAGAGAGAGACAGCGTGAGCAGGGGAGGGTCAGACAGAGAGGGAGCCAGTCACAGACTCCGAAACAGGCTCCAGGCTCTGAGCTGGCAGTCAGCACAGAGCCCGACACAGGGCTCGAACCCACGAACCGCGAGATCATGACCTAAGCGAAAGTCTGACTCTTAACCGACTAAGCCACCCAGGCGCCCTTAAAGGTCGTTTTTAACATTAGGACTTTAGTCCTCACTCTGCCTTTACTATGTAAAACCCTGTGCAGTAAGTAGGTCAGGAATTCTGTTTCCCTACCTGTAGCATGGAATCTTTATTTCTTCCAGGTCTAGAGGTCTGTGACTTTATTGTCTTGTACATATGCTTGCTCTACCCAGCTCTTTATTTTTTTAATTTTTAAATATTTATTTATCTTTGACAGAACAGGGCAGGTGGAGAGGCAGAGAGAGAGGAAGACACAGAATCCGAAGCAGGCTCCAGCCTTTGAGCTGTCAGCACAAAGCCCAACATGGGGCTCAAACCCACAAACTGTGAGATCAGACGTTTAAAGGACTGAGGTACCCAGGCGCCCTCAGCTCTTTACTAATACGTAACCCCAGTGATTTAGCCAAGCAGTTCTCCAACTGTGGCTCGTGGTTCAGCAGTATCAGCCATACTTGCAAACTTGTTAGAAATGCAAATTTTCAAGCCCCTCCACAGATCTAGGAAAGTTTGGGGGATGAGGCCTAGACATCAATCAGTGTTTTAATATATTCTCCAGCTGACTCTGACACACAAAGACTTGCTTTGGATTTGATCCTCATCCTCCACCTCGCAGCAGGAACTCTGGGCTCCACAATCCTGACCTTGAGCTCTGCTGTTCGCCCTATCTGGTTGGTGTTCCAGTGCTGGTGGTCCTCGAGGGATTGCCCAGACCCTTTTCCTCTTGTTCTCCTCACTCTCCTTAGACAATCTCATCTTCTTCGGTCACTGAATTCATCATTATAACAGCTGTTTTTAATCTTTTTACATCCTAGGACTCTACATTATAAAAGCTATGGACCTTCCAGATAATTATAGAAACATACATTTCACAGAACCTCCTGAAGCCACCTGTGAGCCCCAGGTTAAAAACACTTCCTGCAAGTACCTCAAACTCAACATGTCCAATATTCAATCCATCCTCTTCCCTCAGTATCTGCCATACACATTTCTTATCATCTCTGCCTGCCTAGCTACTGAAGGCAGAAACTTAGGTGTCATTCTTGACTCTTCTTCTGGACTCCTCTCCAATCACTAAAGTCTACCCATTCCACCTGCTAAATCTCTCTCAATCCTCTCTATTCTTTTCCATATTTGCTGTTACTACCCTTGGTTTAGGCCACTATTATTTTTCACCTAAGTGTCCCCAGCATTCTTCTAACTGACCTACCTGCTGCTAGTCTTGATTCTTTTTTTAATGTTTATTTATTTATTCTGAGAGAGCAAGCGAGCATGAGCAGGGGAGGGACAGAGAGAGAGGGAAAGAGAGAATCCCAAGCAGACTCTGCACTGTCAGAGCAGACCCTGATGTAAGACTTGATTTCATGAACCAGGAGATCATGACCTGAGCCCAGATCAAGGGTCGACCGCTTAATGCTCTGAGCCACCCAGGTGACCCTTGATTTTTTAAAAAACAATTTCCCCACAAAGTGTCCAGAGTCATCTATGGTAAAGTCTGACTGTTAACCTCTTGCCTAAAATTCTTCAACGGCTCCCAGCTCTTCTGAGGTTCAAGTCCAAATCCCTTCCCACTGATTACAAGGGCTTACGTGATCTTACCTCAACATGGTCATCAATTTCCACTTCCTCCCTCCCCTCCACTGTCTCTAGTACTTTGTAGTTCAGCCTTTATTTGACCATTTCAATTGAATTACTACAGGTTCCTCAAATAAGCCAGGTCTTTCATGGTCTCTACTTTTTATACATCCTTCCCTCTGCCTGGAACATTTCTTAACCTCTCCTCCCAAACTCTTTGAAATTTAGACATGCATTCCACTGAAAAGCCTTCTCTAGCTACTCTAAGTTCTGAGAACACCCATACCTGCTCTTTGCAAAGCACTTCATACACTGTAATTCACTGTTTATTTTTCTGGGTCTTCCACTAAATAATAAGCTCCTTAAGCACAGGGTCTGCTACCTTTTATTCATCTACTCAGTTAAACACCCAGTAACTCTCCTAGAACAGTGCCTGGCCTGTAACAGGCATTCAATAAAACGCTGTAGCAGGATAAACGGATGAATAAATAGATTGATGGATGAATAAAGACAATATAGGACTTCTGGGACTCTAATAGAAATTCCAAGCTGCACTTAAAAGCTATAGGGTAACATATGATATTTGTCCTTCTCTGCCTGACTTATTTCGCTCAGCATAACACCCTCAAGGTCCATCCATGTTGCTACACATGGCCAGATTTCATTCTTTCTCATTGCCATGTAGTATTCCATGGTATAGATAAACCACATCTTCTTGATCCATTCATCTGTTGATGGACACTTAGGCTCTTTCCATGTTTTAGCTATTGTGGAGAGTGCTGCTATGAACATTGGGGTACATGTGCTCCTATGCCTCAGCATTTCTGTATCCCTTGGGTAAATTCCTAGCAGTGCTATTGAATGCTGACAAAAACTGAGGACTGATGGATGTGGGGGGGAGGGGGGATGGGCATGGAGGAGGGCACTTTGGGGATGAGCACTGAGTGTTATGTGGAAACTAATTTGACAATAAACTATTTGTAAAAAAAAAAAAAAAAAAAAAGCTATAGGGTAACTACACGACTACCTAAAAGTCTCACTAACCTCATAAATGCATATACAAGGGGACAAGGGGAAACAAAGGAATCTCATAAATATTTTTTCTATTCTGTAGTCTCACATTAAGTTAGGTATGAAGAATGCAGCTAAGATAAAGCCAAGTTCAAGTGTTTATATCTAAAGGATCTGTGAAAGGTGCTTCGACTCGGAGGAGCTGGGGACAGGGGCAGAAATCACTGAACGGTCATCTAGCTGTCTACTCCTTGGGCTCCTGGTAGGGTACACCAGGCACCTTGCTGCGTTCTCACCAAGTCCTGGAGTTCTCTCAGCTGTTTTCCGGTCAGCCCCCCGATGCCCAGATCCTCCTCGTCCTCTTCCGGTGGGGCAGCGACGTTGCCGGAGGACGGACCCTGTTTGATAAAAAACTCTTCGTGCTGGTCCAGGAGGAGTCCATGCAGCATCCAGGCTGAGAGCTGCTTATACATGACCCCATGACACACGGCCAGGATCCTGAGTGGAGAGTAAAGGAGGGGCCTGAGAGAAGCAGACGCTAAAGCGCACATCTGCACAGAGAACGTGCTCTGAACTGCAACAGAACAGAGGTCGGATGACTCAGAAGGGAAATGACCAATTAGGCTAAAAATAATTGTGCTATTTTACCTTAAATGTTTGTGGATGACATAAGCGATTAAATTTCCACACCTGTAGTCTACATGCTGAAGTCTGAACGTTCAGTAAATATTCTGCTGGGTTTTTAGAAGAGGCACATTTTCTTTCCTCCTTTTGTATAAAGGAGTTTCAAAACAGGATTTTTGTTAAAATTAAATGTGCCTATAAGCATCTTTCTGGCTAACATAGTTTTGTTTTATTTTTGTTGGAGTCACATAGGGAGAGTAGATGCACTATGTGAGAGGCAGGTATACCTGAAGAAGTGTAATCCTATAAAATGCAGAAAGGTTGCTGGAGAAAGGGATATTCCCATGGTCTCAAAGGATCATTCCCCAGATAACATCTTAGTTACAAAGAGGAAAATGTGCCTCTATTTTTTAAATTTAAATCTCCATTTTTGAGAGAGAGAAAGAGTGTGAGCGAGAGCATGCAAACAGGGGAGGGACAAAGACAGAAAGAGGGAGACAGAGAATCCAAAGCAGGCTCTGTGCCATCAGCAGAGGGCCTGATGCCGGGCTAGAACTCATGAGCCACGAGATCATGACCTGAGCTGAAGTTGGATGCTTAACTAAATGAGCCACCCAAGCTCCCCGAAAACGTGCCTCTAAACTGGACTGGTCAGGACTCTTAAAATGTCAAGGTCATCAAAGATTTAAAAGGCAAAGAAGGGCACTGTTCCAAATGAAAGAGGACTAAAGAGAGGTGACTGCCAAAAGCCACAGGAGAGGGCAGACTGCATCTGAGAGTACAAAACAGAACAATGATAAAAGACTTTTGGGGGACAACTGGAGACATTTGGATTTATTTTTGGAAAATATATTGTTGAATTAACCTTAACTTTTGGGGGTATGATAGGATATTGAGGTTATATAAGGGAATTTAAATTGTATAAGCCTTTTTTCTAAAGAGATACAAGCTGAAGTATTTATAAGTTAAGCATTGTATCTGCTTTCAAATGATTTAGCAAAAAAATGTGGTGTGCATGGGTGTATGTTTATATATATTTACATATATATGTATTTCATAGTTCATATAGGGGGAAAGAGAAAAATCAAATGTGGCCAAATGTTAACAGCTGGTGAAATACGGTATTTATTATACTGTTCTTTCAAATTTCTGTAGATCTGAAAATTTTCAAAATAACTTGGGGAGAAAAGAAACTATAAGAGCTTGAATCTGCTATTTATAATAAGCTAACTGAATGGAATCTATCACAAAAAAAATCAAATCAGGGTGAGGGGTGCATAGCTGGCTCAGACGGTTAAGCTTCTGACTTTGGCTCAGGTTATGATCTTGTAGTTCGTGGGTTCGAGTCTTACACTGGACTCTGTGCTGAAAGTTCAGAGCCTGGAGCCTGCTTCAGATTCTGTGTCTCCCTCTTTCTCTGCCCCTCCCCTGCTCACACTTGTCTCTTTCCCACTCTCAAATACAAATAAACATTAAGAAAATAGTTAAAAAAATCAAATTGGAGGCCATTTACATTTTGCACATTTGAGTTTTTGGTCTATAAAATTTGGTCCTGCAAATATATAACATGCACTTAATCACAGGATCTATGTAAGATTTTATATTCCATGCATAAAAACTATGTATATTTATAGAGAAACTGTAGAGAATATACAGCAAAAGTTAAATTTGGTATCTCAAAGATTAGAAAATCTATTTCTTCTCTTTGCAGGTCTGGATTTTCTACAATCAAAATGCAATTCTTCTATTAGGAAAAAAAAGGCCCAATAATAGAGAATTAAGTCCCTGAAGCATGTTCTGGCAAGTTTTCTTTTGGAGGTTTCGACAATATTTATATTTACAGTATTTTTCATTTTAATTTTACCTTTATAGAACACCAAGTGAATATACCTTTATTTAGCTTTCTGCTGCTGCTGGTAATTTCCTAATGTCCTGATATAACAGACAACATTGCAGTGAATGTTTCTGCATATGGTTATTTTCTTCTTTTGAAGAGGTGTTAGGATATAATTCCTAAGAATGGCATTATGGAATTATAAAGTATAAACATTTTTAAGGATCTTGATATGGAATGCCAGCTACTCAAAGCACACATTTAGATATAGCTACATTATCTGACACATGTCATGGAAATTCTCCAAGGATAATGATCTCCCCAAATTAAAGAGCACTGCTTCAAGATCATCTAGGTGACTAGATCCTAGCTTTGATCCTCAACACTTCCTAAACATTCTTTTTGCAGTTTCTGAGCCATTGTACATGGGTCTTTTCTATCCTGGTCTTAACTTTTCCCAGAGGGAAACCTGAGATGACCTGAAAATAAAACAAGTGCAATGATCACCCACTCCTGCCCCCAATCCCCATTAAGCCTTAACTTACTTTTCTAGTGCGCTTCGAACAGGGGGTAAACCTCCACAGCTGTGTTTGTATACAGTTTCCAGGATTTGACAACCATGAATCTGTGCAAAATACAACCTTGTCAAACTAGATTCCATTTTAACAGTGCATGTAGGACAAACTCATATTCTATATTCAACCCAGAGAGCACAGTCCAGCAGATAATGAGGCTGAAGATCTACATATAATTCTGACTCTAATTCCAACGTACGCAGGGGTGGTTTTGCCAACACGACAAAGCAATTCTTTAACACCACCTGGGTGTCCTACAGTTCAACTCTATTCTTTTTTTTTTTTTTAATTTAAATGTTTTATTTATTTCTGAGAGAGAGAGAGAAAGAGAGCGAGCAGACAGCATGAGCAGGGGAGGGTCAGAGAGAGAGGGAGACACAGAATCTGAAACAGGCTCCAGGCTCTGAGCTAGCTGTCAGCACAGAGCCCGATGCGGGGCTTGAACCCATGAACCAGGAGATCATGATCTGAGCCGAAGTTGGACGCTTAACCGACTGAACCACCCAGGTGTCCCAGTTCAACTCTATTCTGACACTACCAGAACATCATCAGATTCCACAGGTTAAGGGGGTCAGTTCAACAAGACCTCCCCTCTACTTCTGACACTAATCTCAAGTCCAGGACCGACTGACTGGCTGATAAATCAGAGGTTCCCATGACCTTTTCCTTAGATTCCATTAGTTTGCTAGAGCGGCTCACAGAACTCAGAAAATCTGTTTACTCACTAGATTACCTGTTTATTAAAAAGCATTCTAAAGATATGAATCAACAGCTAGATGAAGAGATGCATACTGTGAGTTTCCGAACAAAGGAGCTTCTGTCCCCGTAGAGCGTGGGCCCAGCATTGCAGCCTCAAGAAGTGTTGTGGTTCACCGACCTACAAGTTCTCTGAGACCAGTCCTTTTGGGTTTTAAGGAGGCCTCATTTCATGGGCACAATTGATTAAATCACTGACTGCTGGTGACTGAACTCAATCCCCAGCCCCTTCTCCAAAGAGGTCAGGGGTATTCTTCCAATCAAATGCTTGGTTCCCCTGGCAACCAGCCAATCCTCAGGTGCTGTCCAAAAATCATTTTATTACCACAGACTCAGGTGTGGCTAATTATGAATACCAAGACACCTTTATCATTCTTATCACTTATGATATTCCAAAGGTTTTAGAAGCTATGTGCCAGAATGGGGATGAAGATGAAATATATATAATCTTTTTTTTTTTTCTTTGAGACAGAGCATGAGCAGGGGAGGGGCAAAGGGAGAGGGAGAATCTCAAAACTGTGAGATGACGACCTGAGTGGAAATCAAGAGTCTGACACTAAACCACTGAGCCACCCGGGTGCCCCTATAAATTTTTATTATAGATCACAGTATCACAACAGCTATTCTCTAAAATACAGACCCTCTTGGGGTGCCTGGGTGGCTTAGTCGGTTAAGCGGCCGACTTTCGCTTAGGTCACGATCTCGCGGTTCGTGGGTTCGAGCCCCGCATCGGGCTCTGTGCTGACTGCCAGCTCAGAGCCTGGAGCGTGTTTCAGTCTGTGACTCCCTCTCTCTCTGACCCTCCCCTGCTCACGCTGTCTCTCTCTCTCTCTCTCCTAGAAATAAATAAAACATTTAAAAAAAAAAATACGGACCCTCCACTCTACTTACTCTTCCCCACCTCATCCATACACCC
This sequence comes from Hyaena hyaena, assembly GCF_003009895.1. Classification (NCBI taxonomy): domain Eukaryota; kingdom Metazoa; phylum Chordata; class Mammalia; order Carnivora; family Hyaenidae; genus Hyaena; species Hyaena hyaena. The sequence goes on along the minus strand of NW_024080701.1, from coordinate 3,774,980 downwards.
CCAACAGCAGCAGCACCTGGGAGTTTGTAAGAAATGCAAATTCTTGGGACCAACTCCAGGCTTACTGAATCAGAATCCCCGTGACAGGGCCTTTCCACATGGTTTTAACCATCTATTCCAGATGATTCTAATGTAAAATGAAGTTTGAGAAGTACTGCACTAGAGAAACTAGAATCATTCATAGTTAAAATTCCAAGCTAAGAAGTAAAGAAAGCTCTTTTTTTCAGATTAAGGCTTAATCCACACTATTTAAAAGGTATACAGTTTTCTGAAAAATCTGCTTCTTCTATGTCCTTCTGTCTCTCTATTTTTTTTTTTTTAACGTTTATTTATTTTTGAGACAGAGAGACAAAGCGTGAGCAGAGAAGTGGCAGAAAGACCAGAAGACACAGAATAGAAGCAGGCTCCAGGCTCTGAGCTGTATGTCAGCACAGAGCCTGACGCGGGGCTTGAACTCACAACAGCGAGATCATAACCTCAGCTGAAGTCGGACTTTTAACTGATTGAGCCACCCAGGCTCAATCTCTCTCTTTTTAAAAACTCCATTATTGAGGTATAATTTATATACCATAAAATTCACCCAGAATTAAATGTACTGTTCAACAACTTTTAGTAAATTTAACAGTGTTGTACAATCACCATCATCATCTACTTTTATAACATTTCCATCACTCTAAAAGAATCCCTTGTATCTGTTACCATCCCTGTTCTCACCCTGGTGCAGGTTCTTGACCACCTCACGTTTTAACTCTCTAGAACCAGAGCACACTGGCTTGTCGACCACCACCTTGGCAAGACTGAAGATTTTCCCATCTGCAACACCCCCTACTCAGTTTCTCCTCTCCTTCGTGTGGCCGGTGGAAACTGAAAATCAGCTGAGATGTGTGGCCAAGCATGAAACCCTTACACTACCAGCACTTACCTAGAAGGTCCCCTCCAACTTGTGTGGGACAGTTTAGTAGAGTGGTTAAGAACATAGTCTTTCGAGGCAGACAGAGCCAGGTTTAGATCCCAGCTCTACTATTTCCTACCATCCGTGTGACCCTAAGCACATTCCTTAACTTCCCTGACCCCTTAGAGAACTGAATGTGCTCAAGTACATGAAACACTTAGCACAGTGCCTGGTGTACAGTAAGTGCACAATAAAAGTTGAATGTTAATTGATGAGGGTGATCAGCTTTGAAGGGCCAAACAGCACCTCCCCCACTGGCTTTGCTGGCTCAGAATGAAAGCAGCACACTAAAAATTTCTATACTTATACAGCAAAAAAATGGAGTGGCAACCTGGCAAATTAAGTAGTTAACTAGTTATATTTACCAAGGTGAAGACTCCTAATAAGCTAAGACACAATTACAACAGTTTAAAAACAAAACAGAGTTAAACATATTTAATCCATTTGTCTTTTTTCACCCAATTATGGACTAGCAGATTCTTCTTCTAATGTGAAATCTCAAAGGATTTATCACTCAATTATTACCTCAGCTCAGAAAAGACATTCTCCTAGTACTGGGGACCCTGACTTTTCAGTGCATGTAATAAGAACTTGCGATAATAGGCATATTTAATAAAAGGATCATCCGGGTTTTACCCAATGATCTAATTCTTACAAAAGAATTAGCACCTAACCTAAATCTATTATTCTTTCTAAAGATTAACTTTCTGCTTCTCCTTAAGATCCATATCCAACAATTCCAAATCCTTAATGCAAAATGCTCTCACCTCCAAATATCACCATTAGCATTTTTCTCTTACCTGGCAGCATTCTGGGGTACATATATTAACATCATCCCCATCTTCTGGATCAGGAGGTGTTTAAGGGTGGAGTGATAGCTTATTTTTTGCATTTCTGACAGCATGATACCCAAGCAGACATTGTTAAAAAAAACAACTAATAAATAAAAACTACTAAAGACTATGGTCTTCAAAAAAGAATGTAAGGTGAAATTAATTATGACTATATCCCTGGCACTTCCCACAGCAAAGAAAAAAGTTCTCACCTTTTGACTTTTAATTTGTTCCACCACAACCATGACAGAGGGGAAAAGGAGCTGGAACTGCGAAGTGGAGAATAATTAAAATAATTAGTGAGAACTGACTCAGGAGATTTGCTTTTGTTTCTAAATAGTCCCATGTCACATAATGATGGCAACAACACAGAACAGCCAAGATCCAGTATCCAAAGGCCATCTGATATGAGGGCTGGCTGCAAAGGAAGAATGGCAGATACAAGCAGTTTCTATTTCTGAGGCTAACATAATTGTTGGTATTGAAGTCAACATAGAGCGTTAATATCAGATATTAGATTTTAACTAAATTTGGAGCTTTCCAAACAGCTCTGATCAAGGAAAGCATACAAGATATAAAATGCTTGGTTCTGAATCCAGAAGGAAAAAGTTCTCAAAAATAATGTCTTAAGTTAGATTATTTTTTTTAGGTTTTTATTTATCTATTTCTGAGAGAGAGGGAGAGCAGGGGAGGGGCAGAGAAAGAGGGACAAAGAAAGAAGCCTAAACAGGCTCTGCACTGTCAGCAGAGCCAGATGCGCAGCTCAAATTCACAAACCGTGAGATCATGACCTGAGCCAAAACCAGGAGCCAGACGCTTAACTGACTGAGCCACCCAGGTGCCCCAGGTTAGATTCTTTTTTTAATTCCTCATTTTTTCTTTAAGATTTTTTATGTTAAAGTAATCTCTCCACCCAATGTGGGGCTTGAACTCACAACCCCAAGATCAAGAGTCGCACACTCCACTAACTGAGCCAGTCATATACCCCTTAAGTTAGATTATTCTAACAATATCAGCATATTCCAAGGCATTTTGTTATTTGGGCAGCATACCTGATCCAAGGAGTAATTGACATGTGATATGGACAGATGGGGGTCAGCCAGGAACTGCGACAAAAAACACTGTGATTAGGACTCCATATGAGATATCTCGAATCCATTTGATCTCTGAAACTAGATGGGAATCTGAGAACGGGCTCAGTGTTAATTTTAGGCTATGGAGAATTGATTGTTTATGGATTATTAATTCTTCTTTTTCAGGTGAAAAAAAACAAAGCTAGGGCTCTCATAAACTTACTCAGGAACCATTGCCATGATCAGCACACCACTTTGCTCATGGCTTGGGCAATCACAGAGTGCACTGTATCTTCTACCCACAAAAAAAATAGCTCTCTCTTAACTACCTGACCACATCAAAGATATTTCAAATTCAAGAATGTGCCCTAATCTGCTGTCCCAGAGACATTGTTCTCAAATCTCTCTCACCTCTTGTTCCAAATCAAGCAGCGCTTGGCGATAAGGCTGCAAAACTGAATCCAGCCCTGTGCAGAAGGCCCGTAGGTAGATTCCATGTAACCCACCTTGGCCCTGCTGAGATGGATGGTGATCCTGAAATCAAACAAAGAGAATTCAACCTCATAGCTCAGACTCTAAAACCTGAGGAAGACATTATCCCTTATTAGTGTTACTGTTTTTGCTTAAATAATTCCACATCAGAACAGTGCTTCAGTGAGAGGAAACCCTGACTAGAGAGGCAGATTTTGAGTTCTGACGTTTTAAGATGTGATGATATTTTAATTTCCCAAGCATCCTACATGTTACAAACAACCAGGTAGAACCTCAGGTTGTCAGTGAAGGTTTTCTACAACTAACCTGATCATTTCCAGCTGAAATCCCTTTAGTGGCTTCCTATTGCCCCAGAATAACATCTCAACTCTCCTACATGGCATGCAATGATTTCTACATTCAGGCCCTTAACTCTCTAAAATTATCTTTCACTGCTTCCAACTTCACATTCTCATTTCCAAACTACCCACAGCTCACCAAATGTGCCTTGCTTCTACTTCTCACCCCCACGAATGTGGATGTGTTCCACTTATAACTGTGTACTCATCTTTGTGACAAATGCCTACTTTTCGTCCAGGACCCAACTCAAGCATCTCTTCTCTCAAAGCCCTTCCTAACTCTCCCTGGGAAACAAATCACTCGCTCTTTGTTGCTTTCATAACATCTCTACGTAATGCATGAATTGTACTTTTGTTTATATGCCCCCCTCTCATGACTAAGAGCTTCACGAAGGCAGGACCCACACTTTATTCATCTTTGTATTTCAGCTCCTAGCTCAGTTCTTTGAACACAGGATAAATATTTAGTGAATAAACGACTTCAATCCTTCTAAAATCCCATCTCCTGCCTCGCCTGGTAATTCATCAGGAGCATGAATCTGATAGTCAACATGGGGAGTGATAGGACTCTCACCAAGGGCCGATTTACAAATATAGCTTGTCTTTCAGGAAACCTGCAGCTTTTTTATAAGAGCCTCTTCTTGTAGTTTTACAGGGGCAACTGCAGAGGAAGTGGACTAAAGACCATGAGGACTGGCCTCTCTGGCTGTGTACTGATTTAGGTGATCAGGCTCTGGTGACAGCAGGCACTATGGCAGAATTCCACAACAAATGGGGTAGGAAGCTTGTACTCGGAGGTTAAAAAGCTCAGGGTAGCCAGGGGTCGCCACAAAGGATACTAGCAGTTCCTGAAGATAAAGGTTCACAGCTATAGTAAGACCAGCATGGGCATAGGATGAAATGGACCAGACTGGCTTACAACTAGCCAAGTTTATTTTGATCTTGTGGCATTCCAGAGAACTGAATGTCTTCATTTATCACTAAATGAAAGAGAAATTAAGTATGCTTTTTACTGTTCCAAAAAAAGAGGCACTACAGCTATCTTTAGAATTTGGGAAAGTAGGACTTCACATATTATATAAAATCCATATAGTCACACAAATACAGTGCAGGCTTTTTTTTCTTTTAAATGTTATATACAAGAAACTAAAACTAGAGGCCTTTTCACATATTTATATATATACACATACATATGCGTATATATATACATATGTGTATACGTATGTGTATATATATACATATGTGTACACGTATGTGTATATATAGGTTCCTTTTCTTATATATATATACTGATTCATATGTATATATGTACGTGTGTATATATATATATATATATACACACACACATGTATAGGTTCCAATTCTGATAATTCATGTGCCCTCATTAATTTGATTTCATAGCACTGATTAGACTTTCAACTCACATTTAGCTTATGTTTGCAAAAATCAGTTTGAGAGAATCAGAATCCCTGTCCCAGAGATGAAAATATAAGGCATTATTCTCTAACTCCTGTGTCCTACAGATGACCCCACCAAAGGCCTGATGACCAACTTATGTAACAGAGGGTACTGACCGCATTATTTCAGGAACCCTTCCTTTTCCTTTTTAGAAGTCCCTGCCTTCCTTCTCAACCAGAATCACTGTTTTAGGTTGGCAACAGTCATCACTAATCAGTCACAGAATTCAGCAATCTTTTTACCTAGCATGGACAGAATTATAGACAGATAAAAACAAAAGAGAACTTTAAATGTCTCTTTAAAAACATATGAGTGTTAACTCTGTACCAGGCACTTTTCATGAATTACTTTATTTAATCCTCCTGACCCTGAAATAGGCACTATTATCCCTATTTGATAGATAAGTAAACTGAGCTCTAGTTTTTGAGTATTAGGTGACTGCCAGGCAGACTATGGCCAGTAAGTGATAGAGCAGGACACGAATCCTTGACCTCTACACCATTAATTACAATTAACAGTGTACACTTCCAATCAATGGATATTTCCTAAGTGCTTGCTATGTCCCAAGCACCTTCACTAACTCTTTTATTTACAAATGACAAAAATGAAGTCCAAAGATTTTAGTTGCTTGCCTCTGTGTGACTAAGGTAGTTAGAAGAATAAAGGGCAAAGAGATCTGAAATGAGGCTTTATGATTTCATCTCTGTAACTGGAAGTCTGGTCCAGCTCAAATGGATTTAATTCAGGTCTCCTAAAACACAAGCAAAGCATCTTTCTTCTTATACTAATCTGCCCAAATCGGTCCCTGTGTATATTTTCTCCCTTGTCTGAGCTAGTTACCTAGCCCTCACTTGAATAATTTCAATGATGAGATATTCATAATATCTTGAGACTTATTTCACATTAAAGTTTGGATTCACTCAAAACTTGACATAGCTCCTGACCTCCGGAGGTGTCCATTCCCTGAGACCAGCAACCTACCTGCTGCTGCACATGGCCTGTGTACTGTTCAATGAACTCAGTGAAACGAATATAGTCTGTGCCCAGCCGGCAGAGTCGATTCAGGACGCTGGTTTCACTGGGGTGGAGAAATGGGAAGTCCTGTGACACCTGCAGGAAGAGGAACAGTTTGAAGACACTGATGCCTGTGTATCTTCATATACTTCATATACTTCAAATACTTCATACCATTTTTTATTGTCCTTCTCAAGATGCCTATTTAAGCTTGTTAAATTCCAAACTGCTACAAAGGTGTTGCTTCTTCCTGATCTAATTAGTTGTTGACTGAAATAGGTGGCAACACATGGCAAAGAATTCAAACACTATCAAATGCTGTACATTAAAAATAAGTCAGCTGGGGCACCTGGGGTGGCTCAGTCTGACTCTTGATTTGGGCTCAGGTCATGATTTCTCAGTCATGAGACAGAGCTCTTTGTCTCTCTGCCCCTTCCTCACTTGCACACGTGCTCTGTCTCTCTCACAAAATAAAAATAAACAAACTTAAAAAAAATACTCCCTTAAAAAAAAGTCAACCTCCCCACAGGCAGCTGCTATTACCTGTTTCTCACGTGATCTTCTGGGAAAGGCCTATCAGCATATAGAGTTTGGGACCTGATTTCAATTGTGTCTAGTGATACTGCTCAAACTGCAATCTGCATCCTCCAGGGGTTTCTCATATTCTTAAGATTTGCAAATTCTCTATAGAATGTTTGTTTATTTTTGAGAGAGAGAGAGGGGCAGAGGATAAGCAGGGGATGGGCAGAGAGAGAGGGAGACACAGAACCTGAAGCAGGATCCAGGCTCAGAGCTATCAGCACAGAACCTGATGCGGTGCTTGAACTCACAAATTGTGAGATCATGACCTGAACTGAAGTCAGATGCATAACGGACTGAGCCACCCAGGTGACCCTCTCTATAAAATTTTAAATTTCATTTTCATTTCAATGAAAATGTAAAATTAATGTAACATACTATATAAAAGCACCTCATAACTGTACATATAAAAGTAGTGTCCACATTTTCACCCATATTTGGTATTTCATTTGATTGGGTTTTTTTTTTTAATGTTTTTTATTTATTTCTAGGAGAGAGAGAGAGAGACAGCGTGAACAGGGGAGGGTCAGAGAGAGAGGGAGTCACAGACTGAAATACGCTCCAGGCTCTGAGCTGGCAGTCAGCACAGAGCCCGATGCGGGGCTCGTACCCACGAACCGCGAGATCATGACCTAAGCGAAAGTCGGCCGCTTAACCAAGCTACCCAGGCGCCCCTTGATTGGGTATTTTTAATTTAAGGCCAAAAAATAACCTACTATGCTATATGAAGGTTTCACAGCAGTTCAAAAATGGAAAAAAGTTGCAGGAGAATGTATTTATTCAACCCATTTTTTTTTAAGTTTACTTATTTATTTGGAGAAGAGAGAGAGAAAGTGAGTGGAGGAGAAGCAGAGAGAGGAGACAGAGAATCCCAAGCAGGCTCTGTGCTGTCAGCATAGAGCTTGACACGGGGCTCAATGTCACGAACAGTGAGATCATGATCTGAGGCAATATCAAGAGTAGGATGCTTAACTGACTGAGACACCCAGGTGACCCCCAACCCCAATTTTTCAAAAAATTGTAAAATATGCATAATATAAAAGTTACCATTTTAGCCATCTTTAGCTGTAAAATTCTCTGGCATTAAGTGCATTTACACTGTTGTGCATCCATCACCACCATGCACCCCAGCACTTTATCTTCCCAAACTGAAACTCTGTATCCGTTATTCCTCCACTTCCCCAACCCCTTGCAACCACCCTTCTATTTCTTGTCTCTATACTCTTGACCATTCTAAGGACTTCAAAAGAGTGGAAATAGAATATATGTCTTTTTATTGCTGGCTTTCTCACTTAGCATAATGTCTCCAAGGTTCATCCATGTTGTAGCATGTAAGAGATTTCCTTCCTTTTTAAGACTGAAAAATATTGCATTGTATGATTGTGCAGCATTTTGTTTACCCAAATCATCTGTCAAGGCACACTTGAGTTGCTTTTACCCTTTGGTTATTGTGAATAGTATACTATGAATGTAGGCATACAAATATTTATTTAAGTCCCTTCTTTAACTTTTGAGTATGTATCTAGAAGCGAAATTGTTATTGGATCACCTGATAATTCTATGTTTAATTTTGTTGAGGAGATACCACACCGTTTTCCACACCAGGCCTGCACCATTTTACGTTCCCACCAGTAATGTACAAGCGTTCTAATTTCTAATTTCTCCACAACCTCACCAACACTTGTTATTTTCTTTTTTTTTTTGATAACCAGTCATCCTAATAGGTATGAAGTAGTATCTCATTGTGCTTTTGATTTTCATTTCCCTAATGATCAACTATATTGATCATTATAATCTTTTCATTTGTTTATTGGCCATTGTGTATCTTCCTTGAAGCACTGGCCACTTTTAACAAACACATACTTATCCTAGGCACAGTGTTAACATCTCTAGGTTAAACAGTGAACAAAATTAGATGCAGTTAGTATCCCCAAAGAATTTATCATATTACATATTTATATTGTGAGTACTTTATTTTGTGGATGCCACTTTTTTTTTTTTAAGTTTTATTTATTTAGGTAATCTCTATACCTCACATGGGGCTCTAACTCAAAACCCAGAGATCAAGAGTCACATGTTCGGGGCACCTAGGTGGCTCAGTCGGTTAAGCGTCCACCTTCAACTCAGGTCATAATCTCACAGTTCGTGGGTTCAAGTCCCGTGTCGGGCTCTTTGCTGACAGCTAGTTCAGAGCTTGGAGCCTGCTTCTGATTCTGTATCTCCCTCTCTCTCTGACCCTCCTGTGCTCATGCTGCTTCTCTCTCTCAGAAATAAATAAAACCTTAAAAAAAAAAAAAAAGTCACATGTTCTTCTGACAGAGCCAGCCCGTGGTTGCCATCAGTACATGACAATAAAAGCGGTAATAGGCAAAAAAGAATTTTTCTGTTACTGAATCCACAATAATTTGCTTAGGAATCCACTGAATGCAGATTTTAATGACACTGCTAACCATATTTTCCAGCTAATAACTTAAGAGGTAACATGACTTAACTGCTTAAGAATCTGTCTTTGGGGGGGCACCTGGGTGGCTTAGTCAGTTAAGCATCCCACTTCGGCTCAGGTCATGATCTCAAGGTTGTTGACTTCAAGCCCGCATCAGGCCCTGTACTGACAACTCAGAGCCCAGAGCTTTCTTCAGATACTGTGTCTCCTCTCTGTGCTTGCACTCTGTCTCTCTAAAAAAAATTAAAAAAAAAAAAATTAAAATGTTTTTGGGAGGCCAGCCTAACTACTCTCTGTTAGTGCTATGTCTCCCTTTAGACTGGAGCTATAGCCCCAGTAAAGCCTTGCCTGTGGCTTTAGGGGTGAAAAAAAAAGGAACCCACCATGGAGTCAGACTGCCAGGTTTGAATCCTTGAGTTGCTTCTTCATTTGCTTGAAATCTGAGGCAAGTTATAATACCTGTCTGTGCCTCAGTTTTCAAACCCATAATGTGGAGATAACAATTGTGAAGGTTAAATGTTAATGCATGTAAAGCCATGCATGTAGCAAGTGCACAACACATGTAAGCACTTTTTTATTATTACTCTAAAAAATTGTATGTTTATTTTTATTTTTGAGAGAGAGAGAGAGAGAGAGAGCCAGTAAGAAAGACACTGTGAATGGGGGAGAGGCAGAGAGAGAGGGAGACGCGGAATCTGAAGCAGGTTCCAGGCTCTAAGCTGTCAGCAATGAGCCCGATGTGGGGCTCGAACTCACAGACTGTGAGGTCATGACCCGCGCACAGTCAAGACGTTTAACCAACTGAGCCACGGAGGTGCTCCAGTAACTTTTTATCATTAACACAGATCTACCCAGTTATCAAGTGATATTCCCATTAAAATTAGAATTTTCAGCAGTGCTTCAGTGGCAGAGTTTTATAAAAATTCAAGGTCTAATTATTCTGAAACAGCAAACAATACCTTGAAGTTAGTGATACCATCTGGTGCAACCTACTTACATGAACAGGCATTTTCCACACTAGACTTAATAAAATCAAAACAGGGAATGATGTAGCCACATCTGCAGCTGTCAAACTGTTATTAAACGCAATGTTGGGGATTTAGTTTCAGCAAAACAATAGTTATGTCACATTAGATCACTAGTTCTCAGAGGCAATTTTGCCCCATTTGGTAAATGTTTGGAGATATTTTTTATTGCCACAACTCAAGGGGTACTACTGGCATCTAGTGGGTGGAGGCCATGGATACTGCTCTATAAACACCCTATAATGCACAGGCAGGACACAACCCCTAACAAAGAATTATCCAGCCTGAAATGTCAATAGTGCCCCTGTTGAGAAACCATGTGTTAGATTAATGTTATTTTGAATGTATGCATTTGGTATTTTGTTTACTTTGGTTTTATAGTTTTTTAAGAGCAATAAATTGAGCTTACACTCAAATAACTTTGAGCTCATACTTAGGTTAATGTGTATGTCTATACAGTATTACAATAAAATGATTTTTGTCAACATTAGGCATTCATGACAATTTTTCCCTTTATTCAAATGTGAAAAACACCGCAGAAAGTATGCAATATTTTATGTTTTTAAGTCTTTTCTTTCACAAATATCTGAACACCTACCAAGTGGCAGAAACTGTGCTGGCTACATCAATGAAAAAAACCATCCACTATAGTCTTTGCCGCTATAGGCAACCTATGTGGGAGAAGGACTATACACAGGTAACAACAATAAATAATATAAACTGTGATAAGTCCTATAAGGGAAATCAACAAGTTGTTGTGATGGAGAATAATGGCATAAAGGGAGGATACTTAAAGAGATGGTCAGAGAACATTTTTCTGGATGATTTTGAAGCTGACACCTTAAGAATGAAAATATTCACTTGAGATTTTTTTTTATAAAAAAGAAAGGAAGGCAGCTATCCTTCCTTGTTATATATACTCTTGTTATATTTTTACTTCAGTCAAGCACTCACAAATACTTCCTAGGCATTTTCCTCCTATATGTCTGCCATTAGTTTTACAGGGGAAAATAAATAACAAGAGGGATCTGATTTATAGGTTTTATAGAAGAATGTAACTTTTCTGCTCCTCTGCAGCCTATATTGCCAATTCTTATAGGAATAGGCATGACTTTTTAAAAAAGTTTTTATTTAAATTCCAGTTAACATAAGTCTAATACTAGTTTCAGGTGTACAATATAACGACGCCCAGTGCTCATCACAGCAAGCGCACTCTTTAATTCCCACCACCTATTTAGATCATCTCCCCACTTCTCTTCCCTCTGGTAACTATCACTTGTTTCTCCATAGTTAAGAGTCTGTTACTTGGTTTGGAAGAGGCATGACTGTGATCTGACAGACTTAGTTTCAAATCCTGCCATTACCAGGACTAGCCCCCACAAAGTTCTCTGAGCTTCAGTTTGCTCTTTTGTAAACTAGGGCTAACAATACCTACGTTACTAAGTTATTGAGAGGATTGGATAATATAAGCAGAAATTGAAAAGAGTGGTTCAGATACTGGAGCCAAGCAGGCCTGAGTTTCAAGACCAAGCTCGCTAATTTCTAGCTACCAGATACAGGGAGTTAATCTGTGAAGTGGAGATAGGTGATTGTGCAGATTAATTGAGACAATGCATATAGTAACAAGCCCTTCCTCCTTATATATTTCTGGTTACATGAAAAACCCCCTTCCAAATTCTCCCAGTGCACAAATTTCCAGAGAAAGGAGTAACGAGGGAAACACACTCTCATTTTTCAGTCAACAAAAGTGGCTGACATCTTACTGTATTAGGGGCTACGTATTTGGACGAGTTTTCAAAACTCACTTTAAAGCACTGCACTGCAAGCGTGAAAATGGGTGAAACTCGCCTTTACATCCAGTTCCCCAGCAACCCGCGCTCAGACACCTCAACCTTAGGCCTGGTCACAACCTCGCGCTTGGTCCGCGAAGGCGGGGCCCTCCGGGATTGGCCTTCGATTCGCTAGCCTGTGACCAGCCCTCTCCTGGTGCGGTATCGCGCGCAGATATCCGCACTTCCCCGGTTACCAGTCCAGAGACACGCCCCCCGGTCGCCTCAGCCTCTGCAAGTCCCGCCCCCCGCCTTCGCAGACTCCTCCCCCGGGCTCCGGCTTGAGTACGCCTATTCTGCGCTCGCGAGTTCCCGCGCTCTGGTTCCGGCGGTACCTGGAGGCCACTCCGCTTGTTCCACGTGAAAATGGACCCTGGGTACCCGCTCAGAGCCAAGAGTAGTTCGTGGATCATTCCCACGGCGGACCTCGAGTTCCTATATCCGTTGCCCCCTCCTCCAGGGCCCCTCCAGAGGACCACGGGGGCGGATGCTGCGTTCTCGACAAGCGCACAAGCCCCTGGGACAGGCGGTTCGTCCTGAATCCCAAGTGGCAGGACAACTGCTGCGGGAAGAGTGGACGAGAAAGGGTACGGGATAGGCGCGCCGCGTCCTGGAAGTGTGCTGCGCTCTGCTGGGCCCACTCTCTCGCTCCTGCCCGGGCTCTGCTGGAGGAGTCGCCGTAGTTGCCCTTGCGCATGCGTCCTCAGAGCACCCGAGGCGCCCCGCTCGGACTTCCGGTTTGAGAGCTGGACCGGGAGACTGCAGAGCCGGGGCTGGGCCGGACCCTAAGAGGGTGAGGCAGGCCCCCGGGGCAGAAATGCGAGTGGGTTGAGGGTCAGCCTCGAGAGGGAGACTAACCCATGGGTAGCCGGAGGGTGCTCTCAGGGCTCCTCGGCGTGGTCGGAGGCCTCTGGAGGGACTGCACGACTGCTAGGAGAGTGACCTGGCCGGAGAGAGAGCGAAGACAAAGAGGCCGGAATCCCGCACCCGCCACACTTTGGGCTGAGCCCTGCTCCTGCGAACCTCGCATCACTCCGAGCCCCTGGCCAGCCACCGAACTCGTCCTCAGGAGACCCATTACTACTGCGCCCTCGGACTCCCTCTCTCCACCAACTCTGTGTGACTCCCCACGCCCACCGGCCCTTCAGGAACCAAAACCAATCCTCCCAATGCGCGAGGTTTCCCGTCAGTAATTCCCGAATAGTTGCTGAGCGGTTACCTCTGCTGTGAGGGAAAACAAAGACTCAGTATTCAGTACTTGATTTTTCTCCCGGGTGGGAACTGGTAGTTGTGGAGTCTGAGGGGGCGGGGAGGATGTAAAGGGCCTCTGGAAGGACTTTTTGGAGGTACTAGGGGAGATCAGGTGCGACCCACTGGACAGAGGCTTTTTGTTGCCATAAGCAGGATGGTGACTTGGCTTTAGATCCTCTCAAACTCCAGGTCTCCCATATGGTTCAAACTCAGTATGCATCATTAGTCAGGGGGAGCTGAATGGGGTCAGATTTGGGGGGATGTGGAAGAAGAGCAGTCAGTACTTTATTCTCTGCTGCCTCCACGGGCTGCAGTTGAAGTCACCCAGAAATGCAGCTTTTGAAATGTGTCTCTTCTTCATACTCAGTTTTGGCTTGCTGTCCTGAAGTTGGTGTTACCTCAGATGACCACGTGGAGTATATGGGAAGGCAGGCCAGTTCTTGGCGAAACTTTAGACATATTAAGTGTATTTCTTCTGATAGTGCCATCTCTCTCTACCCTAGGAAGAAACTCTTCTTACAGTGAGAGACTCATCTGCAGGTGATTCTCCAAGGACATGGGAAAATAGGTGTAAGCCCTTCAACCCTTAAGTGGAGGGGAGCTGCTTTCTGCTGTGAATGATGGCCAAACCCACTCTGAGAGGGAATGGCCCTAACTCTGAGACCTTCCGACAGCGCTTCAGGAGATTTCACTACCAGGAGGTAGCTGGGCCCCGGGAGGCTTTCAGCCAACTCTGGGAACTTTGCTGTCGTTGGCTAAGGCCGGAGGTGCGCACCAAGGAGCAGATTGTAGAATTGTTGGTGCTAGAGCAGTTCCTGACCATCTTACCTGGGGAGATCCAGAATTGGGTACAGGAGCAATGTCCAGAAAGTGGAGAGGAGGCAGTGGCTCTGGTGGAAGATTTAGAAAGAGAGCCTGGAAGACCTGGAAGTTCGGTGAGAAGGGAGGGGGAATTCAGAAGTGTGTGACTGGGAAGGGGCAAGGATAAAGGGCCAAATTAAGGTATCGGCAGGTTTAAAAAGGGGCACAATCTCCTTTGGTGATGCTTATTCTTCTGGTTCTGGAATAGATAACTTTTTCAGATGGAGCTTGTCTGGAGATGCTACCCTGTCACAATGAGTTATTCATAGTTTTACAGTTTTTTATTTACAAGGGAAGCAAGGGGAATTATTCTTTAGCTTATAGTTGGGTTTACTAATATGATCTTTTCCTTCTGGAGTTCCAGCTCCTCTAAACTAATGAAATAAAAGACCCTTGTTGACTGTTAAACCCCCACCTCTTCCCTCCAACCCTAGCCATGTCCCAAGAGGATAAACTCTTTTGGGGTATTAAATGATCTCCTCTGGGAATGCCCCTCATTATAACCTTGCAGTGACAATTAATGGGGGTTGTTTCTAGGTCACAGTCTCTGTGAAGGGGCAGGAAGTGCGCTTGGAGAAGATGACACCCCTGAAATCATCACGAGAGTTAATAAGTGTTCGGCAGGAGTCAGTGGAACCCCAGCCCAGGGGTGTAACCAAGAAAGAGAGGGCAAGAAGCCCAGACCTGAGACCACAGGAGCAGATGAACCCAAAGGAGAAGCTCAGACCTTTTCAAAGGAGCGGTGAGGAGTAGATTCATATGGGAAGATAGGATGCCATTCTCAACTGGGAAGTAGGGTTGGGAATAGTGAGTGGGAAAGGGATTTTAGGAATTGAGTTGAAATTGTAGAGTATGCAGTTGTTGGAGACCTCCTGAAGGTATGTAGTTTAGCCCTCTGTTGGAGTATTCTCGTGTTTCCTCTTGACAAGTCTGCCAGAGGATAGCTCCCCGCTTTTTTCCAGAATTGGAACTATTTTATTTCCTCTTGGCAATGATGATACTAGGTCAGTATTTTCTAGATAAAAATTCTTTTCTATACTTGAAGTTGAAGGCACAGCCTCCTTTCAATCATTTTCCTTCTCCAAATTAAACTATTTTATTTCTTTAAGCTCTTCCCCAGAAGTTCCATTCTTTGGACCTACTAAGTTTTTGTTATCCTCCCTTGGAACCTTTAAGTCTTCCAAATATCATGTTAATTGTGGAAAACTAAATTATATTTTTCCAGGGAGGGGTCTAGCAGGTACAGGCAGAGTAGAAATTTTACTACATTCTCTTTCAGTAGAGCTTAACTGATTATTTGGTGATTGTTTACTTGGTAACTCCCAGCACTCTTACAGCTTTCCCATTGTCTTTGTGGCTAGTACTTGATTTGTAGAACTTGTTTTTCTTCTTTGTACTTGGTTGAACTCCGTTTTTTGTTTTTTTTTTTTAAATCATTTAACTTGTTGAGGTTGTTTTAAATTCTGATCTTATCATTCAAGATGCTAGCCTTCTCAGCAGTTTGTAGTGGTCTGTTTAGTAATCCAAAAGCAATTCCACATAGAGAGTTACAGAATTGATCAGTCACTGAACACCTACCATGTATTCCAGTGCCTTGCAACGTGCTGTGCAATAAGCAAAGGTTCCATATTCTCAAAGAATTTATGGTGTGATTAAAAGCAAATATGTGCTCAACTGAACTGTATTGAAACCATGCCAAACAATGACTTGTTAGTCAAGTTGTGTGAGTATAGTAGGGGTTTGGCAGAGTGGGCAATTAGGGAGGGCAGTGGGGAAGACTCATGGGGGGCTTTGGCAAATACAGTTTCTCTTAGAATGGATTCCATTTGGATAGGAGGGACTTAAAGGAAAGGCACAAAGTAATGAATAAATGTACGCTGTATTCTTGAGGGGAGTCTGATATGAATGGACAGTGCATGGTAGGCACTCAGGTTAAGGTTGGACAGTATAGTGTTTGAACTGAGGAAGAAGAACCTGGAGTCAGGCAGGACTCCTGCAGTTATCTGGGTTTGAGAGGATAAGGAGTCTAGACTTGGATGGTGGCAGGAGGAACAGAGGACATACTAAAGTGAAAAGCTTTTAGAACTTGGTGACAATTTGAAGGAAATGGATGAGTTGGAAGTTCCCCCCCTGCTCTTCTCTCTCTTGAAATCACTCTTGAGTTTAATTTTCTAGCCCCAAGTGGAGAACTTATAGGAGACTTAAGTTTAATTTTCTAGTTTAATTTTCTAGCCCCAAGTGGAGACTTATAGGTGGCTGTTCCCAGCAGTGCCAAGACCTGCCTATAAGTAGTGAGGAAGGCTAGGGAGCAACGTGGAACAGAAGTATTTACTCTGAACACACATACAGAACCTTTTCCTCTCTTGTCACCCTGCACTGGAACATATTCTCATTTTTTGAGGTTTTATGTACTTTCTCCAACCCACTGAACTTTCTGAAAATACTTTCTTAGACACTTTCTTTATAAGCCTCTTGGATTAAAAAAAAAAAAAAAAGGCAGATCTGAACTCAGAGGTGTTTTTATGATCAATCCAAATTATGATATCCTTTGTTTGCTTCCCTGCAAGCAGGATTTCCATTTCCTAAATCCGGTGTGGTCTCCAGGTTGGAGCAAGGAGAGCCAGTGTTCCCTGATCTGGGCTCCAAGGAGAAGGAACTCCCAAGAGGCAGTCACACAGGAGATAGACAGATACATGCTGATCTGTTATCATCCAAGAGAGAGAGAAGAACTTGGGTGGAACAGGATCACTGGGGCTTTGAAGATGAGAAGGTAGCAGGTGTGCACTGGGGCTATGAAGAAACCAGAACTCTGCTTGCAATTCTCAGTCAGACTGAGTTTTATGAGGCTCTCCGAAACTGTCATCGAAACAGCCAAGTGTATGGAGCTGTGGCTGAGCGGCTCCGGGAGTATGGCTTTCTTCGGACCCTGGAACAGTGTCGGACCAAATTCAAAGGTCTTCAGAAGAGTTATAGGAAAGTCAAGAGTGGTCACCCACCTGAGACCTGCCCCTTCTTTGAAGAGATGGAAGCCCTGATGAGTGCCCAGGTCATTGCCTTGCCCAGTAATGGCTTGGAAGAGGCAGCCTGTCACTCTGGCCTGGTGGACAGCGATGCTGAGACTGAGGAGCCAGGGCAAGGGGGCTGGCAGCATGAGGGAGCAGAAGAGGCCATGGCTGAAGAGTCTGACAGTGATGAAATGGGGCAGGACGCCACCCCTCAAGACCCCGACAATTCAACTGCACCTGTTCTTTTTCGAAGCCCAAGTGGTAAGAAGTTTTCCTTTTGCAGTTTCTGTGATTAGATCTGAGGAGTTATGAGACTGAATGTGCAGTCAGCAAGTTTAATATCACCTGTGAGTTTTGTCACTTAAACGGAACAAAGAGATACTTTCTCAGTTCTATCTGTATTTCATTCTCTTTTGTGGGAAAATTAGATAATAGTAAGTAGGGAATAATCTTAGATATTGTAAAGAAGTATACTCAGAAAATTCTAGAGAGCTCTTAAAAGAATATCATTCCTGGGGCCCCTGGCTGGCGCAGTCAGTGGAGCATGCGACTCTTGATCTCGGGGTCATGAGTTCAAGCCTCACATTGGGCATGGAGCCTACTTAAAAAAATATATATATATTATTCCTTCCATTTCTTTATTAAGTAATTTTTTCCCCTGACTATAAAATCATTTACTGCTGAGAAAAACCCAGCACTATATTAGCTTTAAGGAAAATATTCATTGAGTACCTTATACAAACTGGTGCTTTATCTTTGATTTTCCCAGTTCTCAACATCAGCTTCTTATGTGTACCTTTCTATATAGCCTAGCCTAGTGAAGGACTGTGCAAAGTTGGGGAAATGTTTCCTAAGACTCCTCTATGAGATTTGCAATACACATAGTAAGAAATCTTATTTAACACTTTGTTGAAATATTATTTGCCTATGGAACTGTTTTTAAGTATTATTTATTACTGTTGATATAATTTATATAACTATGTTGATACGGAAAAAGCACCAAAATATGAGCCAGAGGGCCTTGTTTATTATCTTGACCACTCATCACCTAAGCGACCTTAGATAGTTATCTGCCATTTCAGAGTTTATTTCCTCACATGTAAAATGGGGCATGGCAGCAGGACTACATCTCTAAAATTGCAGTTTCACTGTGAAGTGATCTTTTCCTTTCATTTTTTACTACATGTGTGTTGTTACGTTAATTCTGCTCTGTCTTCCAGTCTTCCACTTTTTCCTTCTTCAGTATCTATTCTCTCATTTTTTTTGTCACTGGAATAAGTGCAGGTAAACCACAGACATGGCACATGTGCTAGATGCTGTTATTTTCATTATCTTTTTTCTTTTCATCTTTTTCTACTACTTTTCTTTCAATTATTTCCCCCTCTCCTTTACCTCCAGTAAGTGGAGAATAATGGAAGCAGTGTCCTCTCCAGTTGGTTGGCCAGTGGAAGGAAGACTCTGAATCTCCTTTCCCTCTACCATGGGGACCTTCAAGGAGCAGAGTCTGTAATCATATTGAAGTAATGCGGAAGTGGGGCCTATAGCACTAACACATGTTCAGGATAGGAGATGCTGTTTGTGCTGCTTCCTCTTCTTTCTGGCTTCCATCAGTCCTTCACTCCTAAGGATAAGGTGCATGACTATTAGGTCTTCTCCTGTACCCTTCAAGTCTTTGCTATTACTGGGCTTGCTTTTTGAGACTGTGGCAAATGAAGATGGGTTAAAATAGGGATTAGGCAAGTGTGATTCTGAAAGAGACTGTTCTTTGGGGTCTTGGGTCATTCTTTGGAAAACTTAATTCATAATGAAGTAGAGCTGGTGGAAAAAGATGATCTGAGAAGTTAGGGATAGATAACTCATGACAGTGATTGACTGGGTCTTATTCCTTTGACCACTTACTTTCTAGTTAGGATCAGAATTCCAGAGAAACTACTAGAAGAATGGGGAAAGGCATCCTGTATTCTTGACTTAGTGTATGTAATGACTGCTTCAGTGATCTGGTGGAAAGGTTTGTTTAAGAGAGAGGGTGCAAGTGAGCAGGGGGTTCGGGGGGTAGAGAATGAATATTCCACGCTGACAGCGCAGAGGCTGAAGTAGAGCTCAAGCTCACAAACCCTAAGATCATGACCTGAGCAGTTGGGTGCTTAACTGACTGAGCTACCCATGCACCGCCCCCGCCTCCTTTTTTTTAATGGCTAAACAGAATGTAGGAATAAAGATCCCTGTGAAATTGCTAGGATATAGGATATTAGGATATAGAGAAGCAAAACATTCTATAATGAGTTTGTATGGATTTTGGAAACATGATGTATTTTTACTTTTTCACCCAGAAGCCCAAGCCTAGGTGATTTTTCATCAGGTACTTGATAGGGCTGAGGAATTGAGGCTATAAAGCCCTGCATTAAATGGTGCTGAAATTTCTCTTCTGGTGACAGGTGTACACTGGGGCTATGAAGAGACGAAGACTTACCTTGCAATTCTTAGTGAGACTCAGTTCTATGAAGCCCTCCAGAACTGTCACCGCAATAGCCAGTTATATGGAGCAGTGGCTGAGCGGTTATGGGAATATGGATTCCTTAGGACACCAGAGCAGTGTCGGACCAAGTTTAAAAGCTTACAAACCAGCTATCGGAAAGTCAAGAATGGCCAAGCACCAGAGACCTGTCCATTCTTTGAAGAAATGGATGCTTTGGTGAGTGCTAGGGTTGTTGCCCCATCCATTGATGGCCAGGAAGAGGAGACAGCCTCTTGCCCCATCCAGGAGACCAATGAGACTGAAGCTGAGAAGCAAGCTGAGGTGGCAGAAGAGAACATAGAAGAAGATTCTGAGGATGATGAAGAGGATACTGAGGTACCCTTAGAGGTTGTCATGACCCGTGCTCCTGTCTTATTCCAGAGTCCCAGTGGTAAGGTTTTACCTTTTACTTCTTTTTTTTTTTTTTTTTAAATTTTTAATGCTTTTTATTTATTTCTAGGAGAGAGAGAGACAGCGTGAGCAGAGGAGGGTCAGAGAGAGAGGGAGTCACAGACTGAAACAGGCTCCAGGCTCTGAGCTGGCAGTCAGCAAAGAGCCCGACGCGGGGCTCGAACCCACGAACCGCGAGATCATGACCTGAGCGAAAGTCGGACGCTTAACCGACTAAGCCACCCGGGCGCCCCAACCTTTTACTTCTTAAGGTTTAAATAGCAAAGGGGAGGCAGTGGGATTTAGAAGAAAAATCCACTACCTGAAAACCAGGAGATTGGCCTCTATACCCAGCTCTCTGGATTCTTCTTATGACCACTTTATCTCTTCTCCAGGTTTCCTTTCTATAAAAGCAGCTCAGAGCAGATATAAATGATTCACCTGACTTGCCTTCTCATACTATACAGCATAAATCTGATGGCTGCAGACTTTATAAATTTGCTGTCATCTACATGAGCTGTTAGGCATTTTACTTAGCAGGGAATATGAAAGCTAACATCTCCCAAATAGCATGCTATATACTCACAGTGGGATGAAGTTGATTTTAAAAGTTCATGCTTGTTAATGCTTTTTCCTCTAGTTCTAGTTTGTATTACTAGTTGTATATCTGCTTTATTCACATGTATGAAAACCTGATAACCTCTTTCTTCAGACACAGCTGGGCAAAAGTCTGAAGTTTCTGAGGGAATTGACCCTGTGAGTCTTAGCCGCTGTGTAAGAAAAACAAACTTTTCACTATGTCTTCCCTCCTTGTGAGAAAAAAATTTCTGATTTTGGAGTCAGACATGTATGTGAATCTGGACTCTCTTGTCCATTAGACAGCTGAGTGACTCTGAGCAAGTTATTTAACCCTGTAAGTTTGCTTATATATTAAGACCTACCTTAATAAGGTTGATATAAATGAGGTACTATGGTGAAGCACCTAACACAGTGCTTAGGCACATAGTATTTAATAAGTAATAATTTCCTTTTCCAAAAGTTCTTTAGATCTACATTCCTCAAGGGTGTGCTATGGAGTATCAATTCCATGAGGGTATTCGTATGTTCCACTAAAAAATGCCTTCTATGTTTAGAAAATTCTCAGTTACCCTCCCTGGAGCCTCACAGCACACACTCACATATTTAAGGTTTTGAGATTCAGTTGAATCTAACAAATCTCTATTCCATGGGGCATCTCTTAAGACTGAGTTCCTGGGGAGAAATACTATCTTTCAGGGATACATAAGCAGGCTGACACTCAGTATTTCTTTGCTCTCAAATTTAGCTCAGAGTATTTGGGATCCAGAATTTATCTGAAACATCTGAAAATTCTGCAAATTCAAAGTCCATTCACAAACTGAAAATCTGCAAGTACCTGCAAATTCACATAGGCTGGGCCTGGGCAGCCTGATGTTTGGTTCTTAGAAGACTATCACAGGAATTCCTGGGTGGCTCAGTTGGTTGAGCATCCAACTTCAGCTCAGGTCATGATCTCATGGCTCGTGAGTTCTAGTCCCATGTTGGACTCTGCTGACAGCTGAGAACCTGGAGCTTGCTTTGGATTCTGTGTCTTCTTCTCTCTCTGCCCCTCCCCCTTGCCCGTGTTCTTTCTCTCTTTCTCAAAAATAAACATTAAAAAGTATTAAAAGGTTAGCTTGGATATTAGAGTAGTGCTTTTGGAACATTTCGTCATTATTTTTCCATGGGAAAAGAGAATGTTTTAGGGAGATACTTTATACAAAATTCCTCTCTCTGAAAGCCTCCTGTTCTTTGAAAGACCCCAAGTATTTTCCTACTCTTTTTATTCTCAACATAAACTGGAATTTGAGGAGAGGAGGACTCATTTAGCTCTTTTTGGATACAGAAATTTCTCAGAGTTTTCCTGGGTATTTATGGACATATCTTAAATCTGGCAAGTTTTCCTTGTTATACTGAGAGGATTTTATGAAGATTGTAGGTATCCAGGGAAGAGTTAAAAGAATATATCAGTCCCTATAACAGATCAGAAGCATGTGACAGGTTACTAACTAGAGGAGTAAAAAATTGGAATTTTGATTGATAGAAGTCATTTGGGATCTAGTCCTTCCTAATTTTTACCTCTAATCATCTAATGTGATACTTGCCTAACCCTGGGTACATAATATTGAGGAAATGGATAACTTTTAAAATTCTATTCTTGTATCAGGTTTTGAGGCTGGATTTGATAACGAAGAGAATCTAAAACGAGATATTTCTGAGGAAGTACAACTACATAGGACATTACTTGCAAGGTCTGAGAGAAAAGCTCCCTGGCATCTTAATCAGGGTAAAGGCAGTGACAGTGGACAACAGTGGGAAAAGACCACAGGGGAGAGAAAAGGAAAATCAACACTCCCGGAGAGGAGTTTAGGTAAAGTTCTAAATCATCAGAGACCTTACTTGGGAGAGAGACCCTATAAATATCTCAGATACGGCAAAAGCTTTGGTCCGAACTCCCACCTCATGCATCAGATATCCCATCAAGTGGAAAATCCATATAAATGTGCTGACTGTGGGAAAAGTTTCAGTAGGAGTGCACGCCTCATTAGACACCGGAGAATCCACACTGGAGAGAAACCTTATAAGTGTCTTGACTGTGGGAAAAGTTTCCGTGACAGTTCAAATTTCATCACCCATAGGAGAATCCACACAGGAGAGAAACCGTATCAATGTGGTGAGTGTGGAAAACGCTTCAATCAGAGCTCAAGCCTTATAATTCACCAGAGAACCCACACAGGAGAAAAGCCCTATCAATGTGAAGAATGTGGAAAAAGCTTCAACAACAGTTCTCATTTCAGCGCACATCGGAGGATACACACAGGAGAGAGACCCCATGTGTGTCCTGACTGTGGAAAGAGTTTCAGTAAGAGTTCTGACTTACGTGCACATCATAGAACCCACACAGGAGAGAAGCCCTATGGGTGTCATGATTGTGGCAAGTGCTTTAGTAAAAGCTCTGCTCTTAATAAACACCGAGAAATCCATACACGAGAAAAACTTCTGTCACAGTCAGCACCTAAGTAAGCCCCTGAGAATTTAAAGAAAAGAAATATATCAAAATGGTTGGAAAAAGTCTTCCAATAGTGAGATCTATCCTATGCCCAACTAGCTTAGAAGACACTCTAGGATTTACCCCACCCTCTGTTTCTTATGTTTCTCCTTGATCTACGAATTCCTAAGGCAGTCATCTTAAGAATCAGAGGATGATTTCAATCCCTCTCCTTGCCCTTTTTGAAATGACAGATAATACCTTTTCCTCTCAGTGCCTATGTTGTTCCCTTAATAGAGAGGACTAGATAGTAGATCCTATAGTCTTGTTATATACCGTTATTTATTCATCCTGTTATTTAGCTGCATTTCAACTGGAAAAACCTATCACAGCAGCATTTCAGGGAGAAGTTGTGAGACATTTCTAATTGAGTGGGTCTAGCTCTCTATACAGTAAAGGAAATGCAAATAAGAATGGCTCTTCGTGTTCATGTAAGCCTGTGCTCAGAATGACATTTGTCATGCACATTTCATTTACCATACAGGAGAGTTTAATGTCCACCTTACTCTGACCTATTAAAGAACTTGTCAAAAGCCTAAGTGTTCTATATGGGGAAACAGTGTAAACTTTGTATAAATATTGAGGTGTGAATCCTGAATTTCTAGTTTCTTCCAAGTCGTAGAAGTTCTGGAATGGAATAATATTTAGAGCATCTAGTTTGATCTCTTTTTCTTCTGTTCCATCTCATCTGAATTTCATCTTTCTCTTCTAGTCCAAAAGTTCAAAGAGCAAGCCAGTTGGATATGTTGAGAGAGAAAGCAGTTAAAGCTGCCTTTAGGGAATTGGCTATGTTCCACACACTCCAGACACCTAGTTTAGTGTTATGTACCCCATGGGCACTTAATGCTAACCTGCACTGAGCAGAGGCCACTACCACATTCCCATGGATTAGGAAACAGACCACTTTGTGCCAACAACTCTCTACCCTAATGGCAGGGAGGACAGATTATCTTTCGTCATTGGAGTTGCCAATACTTACATGCACGTGCACATATTCAACTGTACACATCTATTTTTAAAACTTCTTCAAACATAAGTAATTCTGATTTGTATAGCTAAATAGTATTGAATTAATTGCTCATATATTCATAGTAGTATGATGAGCCCTGTACAGCACAAGGTAAACAGACCCTGTCCTTGTCCTTACAGTCTAAAACAGATGACACTGACATGGACAAACAGTAAGTA
The DNA here is from genome assembly GCF_003009895.1 of Hyaena hyaena. Classification (NCBI taxonomy): domain Eukaryota; kingdom Metazoa; phylum Chordata; class Mammalia; order Carnivora; family Hyaenidae; genus Hyaena; species Hyaena hyaena. The sequence continues at coordinate 3,750,628 of NW_024080701.1, read as the reverse complement.
CACACGTAGAGCTGAAACAATTTTAGAGAAATCTGGTAACATTATGCATTATAGTTTTCTATAAGAAATATTAAGGTTATATTAAGGTCTAATGCATTATAGTTTTCTATAAGAAAAATCTGGGAGGTATTTTCTTTATTCAGGAAGGCTTCATGAAACAGCAAGTGTTTAAAGGAAGGAGGGTTACTAGGTAAATTAGGGTGGGATTAACTTTCCAAAATAAATCACAAAACTGAGTGCTGAGTGGGTGAGAAATGGGAAAATTGGGGAACAAGGTGTTAAAAGCAGATGGAGGCAAGGGCAAAGGACAGACTGTAGGGAAAGTCGGACAAAGCTTGGAGCAGTACAAAATTTGAGGCATAGTATGACAGGGGCTATGCAGGAGGCTTAACTGAAACACAGGAGCTCCAGAGGCAGACCAGGAGGTGTTCCCTATAGTAAATCAAGTACCGTGCTGTACTTCTTGATCAAATAGCTGGCTGGCACTGGGGAACAAGAATGAGCAGCTTTAGGGGACTATCTCCTACGGGAGACAAAGCTCAGAAACTACTATCTTGAGAAGATACTTCAGTGGGCAGGTCTGAGGAAAGGAATGTGAGCAGATGGTCAAGGCCTGATATACGTAGCTGTTTCATACTCCTATTTAATTAGACTCCCATGGCTGGAATGAGATAAAGGAGAGAAGTGGGGAGATAGAGCATTCTATAATTTAGCTTGCTGTGTTAGATGAGAGATAGATTAGGGTTCTGGTGTTGAGGGACCCTACTACAAAGAATCTCCTAACATTTGTTAGGAGGAGATGGTATCTTAATTATGTGGCCTAAGCAGACAGGAAGATAGAAGAAACAACAGTCTAAAGCAGTGCCTCAGGATCTGAGATGGTTAATAAGTGTGCTAGAATGTTTTTTAAAATGAAAGATTACTATCTTTAGTATATTTATGTGTAGTTGTGTATAAAAACCATTGGTTGAGGTATCAGCAGATATGAACTCTGGTTCCAGATGTCTCATGTGTATGTCAGCCTGTTTGTATCCATCTCCCTTTCTGTAAAGCAGAATAACGTTTACACCTTAATCTGCCTCTCAGGGATACCATGTTAATAAAAATTGTGTCTGTAAAGTACCCAGTGTTTCTTTATGGTGTTTTTCTTTCCCCAGAATATACATGTGCAAATTATGAAGTTGTTGCTGTGAGGAAAGGATACATTTTTAACTGCCTTTTTTTTAGCTCCCTCTGTGGGCTTACTAGAAGTATGCCTGTTTGAGTCTTTATGTTCTAGACTGAGAAACAAATTAGGAGGTGGTAAAAGAAATTAGAATGAAAATCATTCCTTAGTATCTGTATCTCTATCTTTCGGGACAGCCCATTAGGGCCTGTCATAACTGGGCATGGAGAGTAAGTCTTATTTTAAAAGACCCAGGACCAGCCCTCCAACCTACAGATGAAGAGAATGTAAAAAGGAATAGGGCAAAGGCAAACTCTCTTACTGGGAAATGCCTATTTAATCTCAAACTAGCTTACAAACCATTTTCTGGTTACCCAGTCTGCCAATCCTGAGGCAAGAAGCAAGAAATAATAGTCTTTACACATTCTAAGAGAGAAACCAAGGTAGGTGAAGCAAGAGGATCTGTGCACCCTACCCTGCCCTTTTAATACTCCTAAGAAGACCTTTGTGGAGACAGAGGGAATGGCATGTGTACAAAGGAAGCAAGAATTTATTAGCAGGAACTAAATAGTCCTATCCTCATCAGTGGTTTCCCTAGTGCCATTCTTTTTCTTCATTTTCCCCACACTATAATTCTTTTTATTTTTTAAAATAAATTTTACCCTCAACATGGGACTCAAACTCAATAACCCAAGGTCAAGAGTTCTATGCTCTACCAACTGAGCCAGCCAGGTGGTCCTCCTCTTTTATTGCTTTCTATAGCCAATGCCACAGAACTTAATAACATGTTTTTACTGTGTTGTTGCCATTTCTTTTTACTATAATCAGAGTATGAAGGCCAAGTTTTATCAAATCTGTAGAGAACTATTTTTATAATGACTAGTTAGGAAAGGGAAGATAAGAGGGGCACTTGGCTGGTTCAGTCACTAGAGCATGTGACTCTTGATCTCAAGGTTGTGAGTTTAAGCCTCTTGTTGGGTGTAGAGATTACTTAAACTCTTAAAAAAAAAAAAAAAAAAAGCGGGGGTGGGGTGCCTGAGTGTCTCAGTCGGCTGGGTATCTGCTTTGGCTCAGGTCCTGATCTCATGGTTTTTGAGTTTGAGCCCCACATTGGGCTCTCTCCTGTCAGTGCAGAGCCCACTTTGGATTCTCTCTCTCACTCTGCTCCTCTCCCACTCATGCCCTCCCTCTCTCAAAAATAAACATAAAAAAAATTTTTTTAAAGGAAAGGGAAGATGAGATATAAGCACTCAATTTTTCCATTATTCAATTAAAAATCTAAAAAAACTACTCCTATATACTCAAATAACTATCCAGGGAGATGCATATCTCAAAGTTTTCACATATAAGATGATGCATATTCTCTAATATGGTGCTTAAATAGTAACATGTTATAAGGAATATTTTAGTTAGGAGCTTAAATTTCTCCTACATGTACAATGGGACTCTTTCAGAAACAAAACTTGGGAACAAGTGGAAGTCAGATCGAGGCTGGAAATAGAAAATGGAAGCCCAAACTACCTTAGAGTTCAAGAAGTATCTGGCTGGCATAGCTCCATTATGGTCAAAATAAGAGAAGAGTAAGGCAGGAACATTTTAAAGAACTACCACCTTGATTCCAGGGGGATTAATCATGACAAGGGCAAAGCCAGATCTTAGAAGCTAGCTTTATCTGTCACTAGGGTCATCCAAAGTTGATTAACCCTGACTACTGGATATTCACAAAAATCCATGGTATGCAGTATAGCCTGGTGTTTCAGGGAATGCTTAAATGAAGGGAGTCTGATTAAAACAAGCACAACAAAATATAGAGAGCTGTTGCCACAAGCTACAAAGCTTAAAGGTTTTAGTGGCAATCTGTTTCCCTTCTCTTCATCTTATTTAGACTAGTAACTCCAAATTCTTCCTGATGAGAAACTTCTTCAATTTTCCTGAAGTTTTATGATCACTAATGGAGAGGAACTGGTGGAATGGGGAGTTTCGTTAGCAGCCGCTTTCAAGTCCCTTCCAGTAAGCAGCTTAGAGGTAAGCTCTGTAAGACCTCAGAGTCTGCAGTCAGTTTAAGACATGTTTACTGCACACCAACCATTAATACGGTGCTGGTGATGGAGCCCATGGTACCTGGCTGCTGTGCTTCAAAGGGAGCAGTGGACGGTTTACTAAGTGGGATATGGCAGGAAGATCCTCATTGCAGTGCAGTCAAAAGTAGTTTATCTCACTGCAGCTTAAAAGTGTAACACTTTGGGTTTCAGATGATTCCACTTCCTCTTCAGTTCAGACCTGGTGCTGTCAGAAGCAAAGATGTAGTTGATGGATTCATAAGATAGATCCCACACCTGATACTGGGTCAGATTAAATGTTTCAGCAGCCAGCTGGTACTCTTGAGAAAGGTGTGTTGCAAAAATACCCTTATCATCAGTCTGCCAAAACAAAACAAAACAAAACAAAACAAAACAAAACCAAGAAGTTTAAAAATGAACAAGGAAATAATTTTTTAAAAATTTTAAAAATAATTTAAAAAAAATTTTACAAATTTACATTCTATTTTCCTAATATTTACCATGCTTCTTTTAAGAGTCTAAACAGGCCTATAAATGCGTCCATGTGTATCTATAACTTAATAGGCTTATTTGTCCTTTTTAAAACAAGAACTATAAACACCAGAGCAGTGGCTCTCAACCAGGGCTGCATATTAAAAATCACCTAGGAAGCTTTTAAGATGTATCTGTGCACAGGACTCACCCCAGATCAAATAAAATAGAATCTCAAGGTATGGTATTGGGCATCAGTATATTTTTTAATGTTACCCTGGGTACTATCCAGGACCTTTTCCCAGAGAGCCAAACCTAAATCCCCCTGGCCGTCTGCAGCCCCTCCTGCCCTGATCCCCTCTTCTACTTGGGCAGCACTGTCAGGCATGCAAGGCAGTCAGCCAGGGATGAATGTGTGACCTAATGCACCTCTGAAACTAAAAAGGAGTGAAATACTTCAAACAAAATAACCTTACACAGATCACAGAAGGATGGGCAATGCTGTACCAGAATCCGAAATGATGCTGGTCATAAGACGGAACCGTCTGACTTTTGATGTTTGAGGTCAAACAGAGTTCTAGATGAAAGGAGGAAAAAGTCTCTTATTAAAAGCAGATTAGTAGACTCACTCATCAGCATTCACCAAGTAGACACATGAGAAATCTTTCCAAAGTATGCTAATTTTCAGTAGTTCATGACTTTACAAAATTGACCTTATATGTGAAAATTTGTAGTTCAAATAGTGTAGTTGTGTGGGATGTATGTGTAGCAAATAGGGCAGCAACTGTACCAGGCAGGGAACTCCTATCCCCTCCACATCCATGTTCTTCCCTCTTTCTTTTACCAAAATGGAGAGGAAAGAGGAATGTTAAAAGGCAGTCACCTTGGAGAAAGCAGGGAAGCATGATGAAGAAATTGTGTTTTTTTTTTAAAAGCTTATTTCTTTATTTTGAGAGAGAGTACAATCAGAGGATGGGTAGAGAGAGAGGGACAAAGAAAGAGAATCCCAAGAAGGGTCCATGCTGTCAGCACAGAGCCAGATGCAGGCCTCAAACTCACAAACTATGAGCTCATGACCTGAGCTGAAATCTAGAGTCAGACACTTAACTGACTGAGCCATCCAGGCACCCCTGATGAAGGAATCTTTGAAGGGTTGCTGCACTTCTTCCTGGTCTTATAGAGGCTAAGACAAAATGGTAGCACTACTTGAGGGCTATAGCATTAAAAAAGCCAAGAGCAGAAATGGATTTCAAGAAAATCCCTAAACTCCTGTACTCAGACAACCATCTATTCACTGTCTGCTGCAAGTGAATCCATCTTAAGAATGACATCTAGGGGCGCCTGGGTGGCTCAGTTGGTTGAGTGCTGACTTTGGCTCAGGTCATGATCTCAGTCTGTGGGTTTGAGCCCAGAACTGGGCTCTGTGCTGTTAGCTCAGAGCCTGGAGCCTGCTTCAGATTCTGTGTCTCCCTATCTCTCTGTACCCCTACTCGTGCAATCTCTCAAAAATAAATAAACGTTATTAAAAAAAAAAAAAGAATGACTGCTATTATTAACAAATTCCTGCCTTGACACACTGTACCCAGCTACCCCAGCCAGAGCAGAAATACTTCACTGACTTGACTGACGGTGTCAGCTCACTAGGGTAAGGCAGCCTCCCATTCAGTCCAAGGGATAGCCACTTGCTCCCTAACTCTTCTGGGCACAGAACTGGGCCACCACACTAACTAAGATCACTATGCAAATGATTTCCATTTTCTCTACTTTTACGGATGTTTAAAAGTGTCCTTATGGGGCACGTGGGTGGCTCAGTTGTTTAAGCATCTAACTTCAGCTCATGTCATGATCTCACAGTTTATGGGTTTGAACCCTGCTCTGGGCTCTGTGTTGACAGCTGGAAGCCTGGAGCCTGTTTTGGATTCTTGCCTCCCTCTCTTTCTGCCCCTCTCCTGTTCACACTCTGTCTGTCTCTCTCTCAAAATAAATAAACATAAAAAAAATTTTTTTAATGTCCTTAGTAAAAACAAAATCCTATTATTAATTGCTAAGAAACTCTAAAATATACACCCACATGAGTGTTTTTGCCAACTGATCAATGTGTAAATTTAGCAAATTGACCAGTTAGTAAAATGGTTTTCAGCCAACCGCTTTTTTCCCTCTAGAGAAAGGCCTTCCCTAACCATCCAACTGAAAGTGGTTATTTCATCACTATTATATCAAAATGTTTAATTTTCTTCAAAGAACTTAACACTGACATTTTCGTGTGTACCTGTTTACTGCCTCTTTTACCTATGCCAGAATATAAGTTCCTTGAGAAATAAATCTTGCCTGTTTTGTTTACTGTTCTATTCCCGGCAATTTGAACAGTGACTGGAACAGAGTAGGCACTTCATAACTACTTGTCGTTAAATAAAAGCAGCTCCAGGACACACAGGTAGACAAACAAGTATGTAATAGTCAACACACTTATAAAACTAGGAATTGGAATCATCCATAATTCTTAATTTTTAAATAAATGTCACATATTTTCATGACACATGTTAATTTAGTAAAGTCATTGAAAAATTCTAGATGACCCTTATTCCTTCAATATAATATTGAGTTTCAGGAACTGGGGAATGGAGCAGTGAACAAAACAAAGGCCCTGCTTTCATGGAGCTTATATTCTAATGGAAGGTAAAACTTTCTGTTACTTAAATGAGGCTCGGGACACACATGCACCATGTAACTTTTTATTTCTAAATGACACTAATATATTTAGAACAGTGCTCCTCTACATTTGGGTTGCACGCAACCTGGTGGCTGGGGACAAAGGCACAGAATACTGTCTGGAGGACCTAAAGTCCCAAGCCTTACCCAGTGGTATTTGGTGTTGCCTCACAAAGTCTACCAATTCCAGGGATCCTCCCTCAGAGGAGTTGAGAAATGTCCCATGCCCAATTCTGTCAGGAAGCAGATCCAGAAGTACTTGTGTTTCTTCTTTTTGGTTTGGAATCTCAAAAAAGAAGGAAAAAACAGGAAGAGAGAACATCAATAACCTTTTTCAGTGGTTCTCAAAAGTACTTTTTTTTTTTAACGTTTATTTTTATTTTTGAGAGAGAGAGCGAGTGCGAGCAGAGGAGAGGAGAGAGAGAGAGAGGGAGACACAGAATCTGAAGCAGGCTCCAGGCTCCATGCTGTCAACACAGAGCCCGACACAGGACTTGAATCCATAAACCGTGAGATCATGACCTGAGCTGAAGTTGGACACTTAACCAACTGAGCCACCCAGGCGCCCCATAAAGTACCTTTTTTCTACAGCCAGCTACTCTGTCCCTCAAAGAAGATAATGCTGACATTCTGGAAAGCTGAACTACTTACACCTTCCCAGCTCTCTTCTTTGCCTTTATCTTTCCATTCATTTCCCAATATTCTTCTAGTTTCATTTCAATGACAATAGGAGTTAACAACAATATTAATAACAACAAACAAAGACCCGCCCTGTGCCCTTTCACATAAATTCTCCTTTAAACCTCACAAGAATCTTACCAAGTATTAAGACAAAGAAATTAAAGTTCAGAGAAAGTAACAGGATCAACTTGGAAGGAGAACTGAATCGGGAAAGGGACCTTCCATCTTTTATTTTTTTCCTTTTACATTACACTTTTCTATACTTGGATTTTCTTCAGATACACCTAACTTTTGCAGTTAAAACATAAAGCTTTTTTGTTGTTGTTGTTAAGGTCATGGGGCTCTATCTGACTCCAGGGCTCTGACGCACATGTTTTATTTTGACAAAGCTAGACATTCCCCAACTACCATGAAAAAGTCTAGCTATGCTTTTTAACTGCTGGTTAGCCTAAAATACAAATGACTGTAACATGGTGAAATGTTTTATTTTTTTATTAAAAAAATTTTTTTTTGAAATGAAATGTTTTATATCAAATGGATGAAACAAGAAAAGCAACAGAGACTGAGGTAAAGAGAAGGTTCTGATGCAGTTGCACAAAACCAGAGATAACTAGTCACAGTAAAACATGCTGGCTGTTCCAATATATTGACCTATAGCTTCAAATCAGACATCACTTAGTCAGCTAGAGGCTATCCTTTGAGTGAGAGAGGTTTTTGATCAGACTGTGGAAACACAGATCCTGGATGTTAAGTTCTGCCACTATATTACTGACTCCTTATAGAAATGAAAAACATCAGTACTGACAAGAAACTCTAATTTCTCCCTTAATCTTCAAATCATGATGCTAGTCAACCTTTATATATTACTGCATCTAATACAATAAACCTGTGACGTAAGTAGCTTCAGTATTATTTCTTGCACTCAAGACAATAAACCCCAAACTCATCAAGTTGTATACATTAATCATGTACAGCTTTTTGTATGCAGAAAGAAAGAAAGAAAGAAAGAAAGAGAAATGAGAAAGGGAAGGAAGGAAGGAAGGGAGGGAGGACGGAAAGGAAAGAAAGGGAAGGAAGAAAGAAAAGGTAAGAAAAGGAAGGAAGAAAGAAAATAAATGGGTAGAAGTACTGAGGTACAAAGTAAATCCATCTGTAAAATGGGGGAAAGTGTAGTGGACTCGCCTTTGCCTCACAGGACGTGCTTATGAAAGTGACTGTTCTGCCATTAACTGTCATTGTGCTATGCTGCCAAGGAGCTGAGGCCCAATGAAGGGCACCTGATCTTCTGATAAGCCTTATAAAATAATGATGAGCTACTTCCTTCCTTGCTAATACATGTGATACATTCCAGTCCCTTATCCTACGAGCACAACTGAGATGAATTGGTGGTGCTTTTCTCAGTGTCAGCTGGCCAATGACACACCGATAATGAAAATTTGTGCATTTTCTCTAGTAAGATGTCATTAAGCTGCTTTAATGACACAGCTGTAGTGCAAGTCAACAGCCACCCCCAGGAACCACAAAGACATAGAAACAGTAACATGAGGAACTAAAGCAAGTCATGCCTTTATCATTATAATTTATATTCTAAAACATTTCTACATTTCTCCTCTAAAAAATCTTTTTCCAAGGCAGGTTTACTTTTAGCCATTTACAAATGGTTATTATTTTCATTGTAATCTACCTTCTCAGCCTAATTTTACAATATTATTTACCTCTGAAAGATGCAACGCCAACTTCAGACCTGCTTTTTTAGCTTCTAAAAGAGGTTCCAAGAAGTCTTTTGCTTGTCCTACCTTGAAGATAAAAGTTAAAATGAAGATGCATTAGCATTCTAGGCAAATCAAAGAATTGGGTACTCTGTCTCAATAAACAAAAGAATAAAATAATGGCAAGAAAAAAATGGCAGATTGATTCATTTGAAAATTTCATTTATAAAGCACCTACAATGTGCTAGACACCTTAGGGAATACAAAGCTGGCAAAGACACAATCCCTGCCCTCAAAAATGTTACATCTCATGAACCTGAGATCAGTCAGCCAACCTAGATATAGAGGTCACTATATTTTATTTCTGAAGGGAAATCTAGATATCCAGCACTAAGGAGGAGAACTCACCGATTCAGGAACCTGGATGATTAGAGCAAAGAAGCATCTACCAAATAGATGAATGAAACAAGAGCAGAATAATCCAGGTTTAGACAAAGCCATAAGAAACAATTTCCTGGGACTCCCTACAATTCAATGGTTTTTAAATACGGGCAATTCTGCCCCCACAGGGGACATCTGGCAATATTTAGGAACATTTTTAGTTATCATAACTAGGAAGGTGCTTCTGGTATCTAGTGGATAGAGAGGCCAGGGATACTACTAAACACTTTGCATTTCACAAACATCCTCCCAAGACAAAGAATTATTTGGGCCAGAATGTCAATAGTGTCATAGGTTAGACACTGTGCTTGAATCTGACATTCAAGAAGCTGTAGGCCAGCCTTTTTCAACTAGGGGTTCTGTGAGATAATTGAGCCCTAGCCATAATTAAGTACTTGTTTCATAATTGTTAATTAAGTATTAGACATGCATTGTATATAATAAATTAGCTTCTCTCCTAGGTATATAGAAAGATACTGGGTAGCATCTTTAGAAGGATGGAAAAAAATAATCACATTGTCATGCAAATCATTTTCTTTTTTCTTTTTAGAGGGCTTAATTCTTTCCCTCACTGAGAACAGTTGCTACAGACATTCTGGTCATCCAGGGCAGAACAGGTCTTCATCCACACCAAGAGTCTGCTGGACCTCTGGAGAATGCAGGATGCTCTGAGCTAATCCTTACCCCACAAACTGATTCTACCTTCCAGAGATAATATGTATTTAGGAAAAGTAGCTTACAGTCGGGTCTCCACTGAGGTCAAGGCCAAGAACTGTATCCTCAGTTGACAGAAAGAACTCTTCAGCAAGTTTAACAGTCTCCTTGGCTACTGAAGGGCCACCTCTTCTGTCGATTGCTATCAAATACCTTTAATATAAGAAAAACACAGCTGAAAACAAATATGGTGCAGATGAAAAAGACAACTCTGAGTATAGTCAGGGAGGTATGGCAGGCTCATGTAAAATTTACTTATTAGGAAAGGTATAGCCTGACTGATAGGACAGCTTACTTTGCCAGATGGCAAAAGACATAAATTCCCAAATAGCACCAAACATCTAGTTACTGTTCAAATTTCTAAATGTCTCATGGTTTTTGTGCATGTATTTGTTTTTTGAGTTTTTTTGATTCAGAATTCAACAAAAGTCCAAGCATTGTGTTGGTCAATGTATCCCAAGTCTCTTTTAATCTAGAGGCACTCCCTTCACACCTCACCTTACCCCTTTTCCACACCCCCATATCACCTTTTTTGAATTTATTTGTTGAAGAAACCAGGTGCTTTGTCCTATAAGGCTTCCCACAATATATATTTTACTGAATGAATTCCTATGTTGCTAACCTGTTCTTCTGTCTCTTATATTTCCCATAAATTGAAAATTAAATCCAGTCTACAGACTTGATCGGATTCAATTTTTTGGCCAGGGTATTTCATAGGTAGTGGTGTGTTCTTTAATCAGGAGGCCTAGATCCACTATTTCATTAAGTGTTACAAAAATGGTAATATTCTAACATATATTCAATAGCTGATAGAAATTCATTCTTCGTAGGTTAGCTGGAATTCTATAAGGAATCTAACACCCAAAGAACCCGCTAATATTGCAGAATTTTCCTCCAGCATTTATTAATTTATCAATTTTTTAACACAAATACAAAAAGAAATTCCTCCAGCATTTATTCATTTAGAAAATTTGGATCAACTATATATAAAAGGCAGCCCTTTTTTTTTTTTTTACTGTAATGATTTCTTCTACCATTAAATGTTAGAAAACAACATCAATCATATGAACATAACAAAATATAACTGTCCTGATTGCTGAATGTTTAAGGAAGTTTCCCACTTTTTGTTATAAATAACACTACAATAAAGAATCTTACATATAAATAAATTTATTTCCTTAGGAAAACATTTCTCTAAGAGGGGTACTGGTCCGGAGGGAAAGATTTTTATACATCCTAATACACACTGCTTTGTAAAGAAGTTTTATTTCTTACTTAGGCTCACTAGCAGTACGTTCACAAACACTGGTTATTACCCCTTTTTGGGGGGGCCTACTGAAATGGCATTGTAATATTTCTTTTTTTTTTTAATGTTTTATTTATTTCTGAGAGAGAGAGAGAGGCAGCGTGAGCAGAGGAGGGTCAAAGAGAGAGGGAGACACAGAACCCGAAGCAGGCTTCAGGTTCTGAGCTAGCTGTCAGCACAGAGCCTGATGCGGGCCCGAACCCACGAACTGCAAGACCATGACTCGAGCTGAAGTCGGACGCCCAACCGACTGAGCCACCCATGTGCCCCGGCACTGTAGTATTGCTTTTTAAAATGGTGTGATTAGTGAGATTAAATAGTTCCCTATACATTTACTGGTCATTTCTAAGTCTTCTTTTCTGAATTCTCTTGTCTTTTATCTGCTTTTTTTGGAGGGAGGGATGGTATTAGTCTAGTTAAGCTTAATTTGGAGAGATTTTGTAGCCAGAAACTATACAGGTAGCTTTCTTCCTTCAAGGACTTATTGAGCCCTGATTATGTGTCACCTCTGTTGTAAGTATTGGAGGCATAGTGGTGAATCAAAAGAAAAGGTTCCTAGCCTCATGAATTTACACTCTAGTGGGTATGTATGTACAAATAAAACAAGATAGTGCTTGCTTCAGCAGTACATATACAAATAAAACAAGAGAATTTCTTTTTTTTTTTTTTTTAATATTTTTATTTATTTCTAGGATAGAGAGAGACAGCGTGAACAGGGGAGGGTCAGAGAGAGGGAGATACAGACTCTGAAACAGGCTCCAGGCTCTGAGCTGGCAGTCAGCACAGATCCCGACGCGGGGCTCGAACCCACAAACCGCAAGATCATGACCTAAGCGAAAGTCGGACGCTTAACCGACTAAGCCACCCAGGCGCCCCAACAAGAGAATCTCTGATCCTGTTAAGAAGAATGCCATAAAGGAAATAAATGGGTCTACTAGAGGATTTGGGGGGCACTTCAGATGGTCAAGGAAGGCCCCTCTGAGCAAGTGAGAGCCAAACTGAGAAGTGAATAATGAAAAGCCAGCCATGCAAGGTTATGGTGGAAGTGTGTTCTAATACAAAGGTGTTGAGGTGGGACAGTCCTGGCCTATTTGAGGATAGAGAGCAAACCCATGTGTAGTAACAAATGGTCCAGATAAGGCTGTTGAAGTAAGAGAGGCAACCAGATCACATGAGACCTTGTCGGCCACAATAAGAAGTCTGGATTTTAGTGGAAGACGAATAGGAAGCCATACTTCTCTAGATAACAGTACTCAGAATTTTACTGCCACATGAATCAATTTAGAATTGCATTTTCAACTTCAAGCAGTAGAGTTCTTGACTCTGTTTTTTTCAAAGGTAAAATAAGTTACTGTTTGATTTATAAAAATCTATTACACTCATGGGGCTCCTGGGTGGCTTAGTCGGTTAAGCGTCCGGCTTTCGCTTAGGTCATGATCTCGCGGTTCGTGGGTTCGAGCCCCGCGTCGGGCTCTGTGCTGACTGCCAGCTCAGAGCCTGGAGCCTGTTTCAGAGTCTGTGACTCCCTCTCTCTCTGACCCTCCCCTGCTCACGCCGTCTCTCTCTCTCTCTCTCTCTCCTAGAAATAAATAAAACATTAAAACAAAACAAAACAAAAAAAAAAATCTATTACACTCATGATCAAAATGACAACTTCACATTCTAGTTTTTTAAAATGGTGACCACTAAGGCACAGTGCTGCTTACCTAACATCAATGTCTATGTTTTCTTGTTTGGACTGTTTTATACCCTCAAGTATAGATTCCACATAAGTCTTTTTAGTCATTCCTGGAAAGGACATAAAGAAAATATTTGTAAAGAGATCATCAACTATTTCATCCTTCAATATTAGCATCCCTCTAAGAACAAATACATTTTCACTTTTTGTTGTGACAAGGATATGATTAAAGTTGAGTTAAAACATGGCCCTGTGGGTACATTTTTATAAATTCTAATTGTGCTTTTAAAATTTTATTTATTTATTTTGAGAGAGACACAGAGCCTGAGTAGGGAAGGGGGAGAGAAAAGAAGAGAGAATCCCAAGCAGGCTCTGCACTGCCAGCGTGGAGCTTGATGTGGGGCTCAAACCCACAAACCATGAGATCATGACCTGAGCTAAAACCAGGAGTTAGACTCTCAATCAACTGAGACACCCAGGTGACCCTTAATAAAAAATTTTTAAATGAAGTACTAGAAAACTGAAATGAAAAAAAAAGACATACAAAATAAAGCCCATTTAAAACTTTTCTTAGAATAAAAATAAATTTTATAATAAAATTTAAAAATAATAAAAAAATAAAAATTTTCTTAGATTCAACAGACATAAAAATACTCTCACAGAGGCACCTAGCTGGCGTAGTGGGTAGAACATGAGACTCTTGATCTCAGGGTCATGAGTTCAAGTACCATGTTGGGTGTGGAGCTACTTAAAAAAACAAAATTAAACAGGGGCATCTGGGTGGCTCAGTTGGTTAAGCATCCAAATCTTGGTTTCAGCTCAGGTCATGATCTCACAGTTTAGTGGGTGTGAGTCTGGCATCAGGCTCAGTGCTGCCAATGTGTAATCTGTTTCGGATTCTTTCTCTCTCTCTGGACCTCCCCTACTTTCTCTTAAAAAAAAAAAAAGTTTAAAAAGTAAACAACTACTCCCACAAATTGCTATAAAAATTTGAAGCGCTATTCTAAAAAAACAAGACAAGAAGCCCTTTTTAAAGGCCTGTCCTTAAAATAACAAACACCATTTTTCTCTTTTAGCAGAATGTTTTCCTGTTGGTCCAGAAAAAAATCCCCTTTTGGGTTCTCTCCTCCTTAATCCTGGTCACCCTCCATATTTCCTGTCCAGGGCATGAGAGCAGTTCTTCCAATTCTGGGTACACAAGTCCTCCTCTTCTGAGGGGCTCTGAAAGAACACTTTCCAGAACAAGCTCCTCTAAAAGACTCTCATACCCCAATCATAAAATGCTTACTTTTGATGGAATATCTCTAATAATTTTTAAAGTTTATTTATTTTTGAGAGAGAGAAAGAGAGCAAGCAGGGGAGGGGCAGAGAAAGAGGGACAGAGAGAATCCCAAGCAGGCTCCAGGCTGTCAATTGAGAGCCCAACGTGGGGCTCGATGAGGGGCTCATTCTCAGGACCCTGAGATCATGACCTGAGTTGATAGCAAGAGTCAGACACCCAACTGACTGGGCCACACAGACACCCTGGAAAATCTCTAATAAAGCAGAGAAAATTATAAAGAAAAAAAATAAGAGTTAACCTGTAATCCCACCACTCAGAGATAACCACCACTCAGAGATAACCACTGTCTTTGTTTTTCTAAGTATACATATGTATTTTTTTAATAGATGAGATGCTACTAGGTATATATGTATCCTGTTCAGTCATTTAACACTTTATTCTGAGCTTATCCCCAAGTCTTTCAAGTATCTTTGCAAATATTTTTAATGGTTGCCTAATATTCCATTAACCCTTATTTACCCATTCCCTACTGTTGCATATAAAAGCAAACTAGCTCGAATAAGTGGCAGGTTTCTTCTTTCCTTTCCTGTCCACTATCCTCACCAGCATAACTTGGAATTGATCTTGCAATTTAAAAATGCAAGATAAGAATCTTCTGCTTGTCCCATTTCAACATTTACATTATGTAGTTTGAAAATTTTTACCCCCTGAATGACTGGGCTGCACATGTCAGGGCACAAGACGATCTGACAGGGCCTTTTCAGGTTACACACAGATTATTAAGAGGGACCCAATGACACTACATAATATCTGTCAGTGCTGTCCTTATGAAAAGAGGGTCCCAGGAAATTTCTCCGGACCACATTCAGATCCACTCATCTCCATTAAAAGAGATTTTACCACCTTGTTGCTGCTTTCTCCTGGCCTAAGACACTATCAGTTTCTGAGAGGTGACTGAAAAACCTTCATTTCTGTGACTATCATAAAACATGATTCTGCATCTACTCAGTGGCACTGTCTCAAGGGCCCTGATGCAAGGACTGAGAATTAGCCTCTCTTTAAAACACTGTAACTATAAGGAGCAAGTATCCTTTTCTCAGAGTGAGAAAAATAAATAAGAACAGACGAAATTTTTGTAGGCTTTCTTATTTTCGTTAAACAGACAATCCCTGACCTGATTTTTTTTAAAAAAACTTAATAACTCACTCATTAATAATGTACATCTTAAGATGTGGACCATTGACTCCTCAACAATGTAAAAGTAAGTGCACATATTCTCAAAGTTCAAAACAAATGAATCATCAAAGCACACAGAAAAAAAAAAGTTTATTTGCCAAGAAGTAATTAAATTCTACCTGTAGCATCTTCTCTTCTGGGTGTGCTCCTTAGTTCCAGGTACTTGACACCATCATCTGCAAATTCTTTAATGACATCTTTCGTGACCTGATAATTATGGCATTGGACACAATACTGATAATGTTAGTGTAAGGATCCCAATGAAAATGACAAATGCTACACCTTTATCTCCTTGCATTAAATTTGATTTGCAAAAAAATGTTGGAAGTCTCTCATGTGGTCAAGATGACCTGGTTTGTCATACCATGGCTGGTGACTATGACAGGACTATAACACTTCCAACAGCTCCCCTCATAGCACTCATTCTCACATTAAATCCAAATCTACACATCATGCACACCTTTTGGCTCTTTTCTCTTTTAAACATTTCTCCGTGTCCTAGTGTTCATAATAGCAGTTGATAAAACAGAGATTTTACAATAGTATTAGGTCATGATCTTGTGGTTCATGAGTTCGAGCCCTGTGTCGGACTCTGCATTGACAGCTCAGAGCCTGGAGCCACTTTTGGATTCTGTGTCTTCCTCTCTCTCTGCCCCTTCTCTGTTTTCACTCTGTCTCTTCTCTCCCTCTCTCAAAAATAAACATTAAAAAAAGAGAAAGAAGTGGCTAAATTAGGTATTACTGAGGCACCATTTAAAGGCTTAATGTTCTTATTCAGGTTATTTAGGAATATGTTGTATTTTTCAAGAATTTCTTCAGGCAGGGTTACATTTGCCCCAGAAGTACTAAGAAAAATTCCTCGTTGGCAAATAAAATGGGTGATAAATATGAATCAAATGGTATACAAGTTGGCACAAATTTCAACAATCCAAATATGGCTAAATGGCCAGGGTAAATGATATCAAAAGGATAAATGCATTTTTTCCTTCTCTGTCATCCATCCTAAAAATACCAAATCTAGAAGAAAAAATAACCAGGTTAGAAATGCTGTAACAACCAGCTCTAGTTAGACCTTGCAGCTGGTATCCTAATCTTAACCTGCTTTGACTACAAGCACATGGTCATGGAAGTGCAGTATCCTGGCAAAGGAACAAAGGTTGGCTGATTATGTAGAGAGTGCCTAACAAGGTGGCACTACTTTGGTAGATTCATTGTGATCCAAGGTCTGGGCTTCATCTAGCTTTGGGCATGTGTGTTAAAAGCCAAAAAGGAATTTATTGTAATAAATTTAACGAAGCTCAGATTCACCAGGAGGTCTGGAGAATCAGCCTCAAATGCATTAAGAATCATGTGACACTCCTAGATGAAGCAAGATACCACAGCTTCTTCCACCACTAAGCAAGACCCTGTAGTTTCTGTACCATCATCACAGGTACTGGACCCCATGGCAAGGCTGCCCCCAAAGCTCTATGTAGCTGCCAATGCCACTACCAGAGTGTGGGCCTCATCTATGCAGGCCAAGGAACTTGTATCTTGTTACTGGCTCCAGAACTTGAACAGACCCACAGA
This sequence comes from Hyaena hyaena, assembly GCF_003009895.1. Classification (NCBI taxonomy): domain Eukaryota; kingdom Metazoa; phylum Chordata; class Mammalia; order Carnivora; family Hyaenidae; genus Hyaena; species Hyaena hyaena. The sequence continues at coordinate 3,733,607 of NW_024080701.1, read as the reverse complement.
GGCCAACCAACTCTACCCCAGCTAACATGTGGCTAATGCAGAAGCCTATTTGTTAATGTATGCATTGACAATGAGGGTGGAAGTGAGGGTATGAAATGGCAGTCCTCACTGACTGATGAGACCACATCTACTATCCAAGTTTACTCTTTCTCGGTCTCTTGAGGTACCTGTGAAACTAAATAAAACAGAAGGCTGTTGACAAGCATGAAATGAGAGCAATGAAATGATTTATCTAGGCCACAGTGAGGCCTGTGGAATCATCCCTATTCATGTCCAATAACACTTCCCTGGAGTCCACATCTGGGTCTGCCAGATTCAGCCCTTTCTGCTCCATGCAACAAGTACTGAGGACAACTCTTATTCAGGCTCTTTCTTCAGATAGGACACATCACAATTAGTTAAGTTTCTGCTTACTCCAAGGATGGTAAGTCTGCATCTCTTGAATGAGAAAGAACATTGGCTCTGGGGGTGTCTGGGTGGCTCAGTCGGTTAAGCATTTGACTTCAGCTCAGGTCATGATCTCACAGTTTGTAAGTTCGAGTCCCACGTTGGGCTCTGTGCTGACAATGCAGAACCTGAAGTCCCCTTCAAGTTCTGTGTCTGCCTCTCTCTCTGCCGCTCCTCCACTCACACTCTTTCTCTCTCTCTCTCAAAAATAAATAAACATTTAAAAAATTAAAAGAAAAAAAGAACATGGCTCTGGAACCAGATAAAGATAGTTATTCCCTCCACTTATTCTGTGAATGACCTTACACAAGTTACTTAACCTATTTGAGCCTTGGGGTTTCTTTTCTTTTTTTTTTCACCTGCAAAAAGGAACAGTAAAAATACCTACCTCAGAAAGTAGTCTCAGACGTAGTGTCTGGCATATGCAATAGTTAATATTATTATTTCAATCATGTTCCAATCAGAACACTGACAGGATTTTGCTTCTCTCCATTTACAAAGAGTACATTTTAAAATGCCACCCTGGCCAGACAATGATACAGAAGCCAGTCTTCTATATCAGGCTCTAATATCACAGAGCTTCAGATAAGAGAACACAGTGGTGTCCTCTAGTCCTTCATCCCCAGAGGGAAGGTACACTTTTCCTAGGGATTAATCAGTTATTCAGTCTCTAAGTACTTCTTGAACTTCACTGCCTATACTGTCCACCTAGGCAGTTAAAAGTATCTCAAGCAATACAGATAAAGCCTTATCAAGGAAATGCTCGTGTATGGTCAAATATTTCATATGGTATGTTATATATGGAAAACAGGACAAGATCTTATCTTCCATTTTATCCTGTATGTAATAGAAAATGATGATCTGGGTTCTTTTATCTTTTACAATGAAGCAGTCTTTTGATATTATTGCTTGGCAAATGCCAGACATTGGTTTTGAAAAGAGTTGCCATAAAAAAGCAGAAAGCATATCTCATTTCATTCTTGATTAAAGTAAAAGGTCACGTATAACATCAGAAGAGCATAAATTACTTAATACTTTTTAAACCACTCTAAAAATTGCTTCATTTCTCACCATTAAAATATCTTCAGGGCTAGTAGTAAGCTGATGAATAATTTGAAACATCTGGAAACATCTGCAACATGAAAAGTTTTAACATACTCTAGTCATTAAAAACTTGTCACTCAAGACAGACCCATTAAGTTGAATTAATATATTTTAGGCTAATACTAATTACATATTTATAAAGAATTACAGACTAACTTTTTCAAAAATTACACTGATCTGGAAGGACAATCAAATGGCTGAAAATAAAACATTATTTTTAAGTGGGCAATATTAGCTTTTCTTCACCACACCTCCTACCCCCTGCTGATAACAGCAAACAGGGAGACAAATCAATAAACCTACATTTGTAAGTCTAAAGAATATTCCAGGGGCACCTGGGTGGCTCGGTCAGTTAAGCATCTGACCCTTGATTTCAGCTCAGGTCATGAATTCATGGTTCATCAGATTGAGCCCCCCATCAGGTTCTATGCTGACAGTGTAGAGTCTGCTACGGATTCTCTGTCTCTCGGTCTCTCCTCTCTCTCTCTGCTCCTCCCCTGCTCTCTCTCAAAATAAATAAACTTTAAAAAATAAAGAGAGAGAGAATATTTCAATATAGTACAACTTTACAAACAACCTAAATCACTAAAAATACTGTCAACAGACTGACAGCTGGAAACAAATGCTGTATGTCAAGTTATAGTCTCCATACCAAATAGCTACTCTATTTCTAAACTACAAAAATCTGGATTCTTACATACTATTTACAATTCAAAACAACACAAGAGAAAAAAAGAAGTATGTCCACAACTTCCCCAAACTCACTCTTCTAAAGTTCTTTTCTTTCCCTTGTCAATCACAGTCATCTGATCGTGGATTTTAAGACCTGGCTTCTTGGCTATCAGTTTCTTCATGGTATTAGAACTAATGGATCCATTCAAGTGGGCATGCAGTTCCTAAAACAAGAGAATACCATCAGTAAAAATTTCTCAAGTATCCACTAGATTCATAGCATCATACCAGGTACCTGATGTTTGTATTCTGTACCAGGTAAACGACCTACCAGGTATAGTACATAGCTTTACAGTTTACAAAGTTTAAAATTCTACCTATAAAATGTACTTTCTTTGTATGAAAACAACAATAACACAGATGTCCTTATAATTAGCAAACACTCCAGAATTCTGTGGCTGAATTCTTACCACTTTAGGTAATTCTGAATAAAAAGCTGTCTTCCATGGCTGTTGGTGTTCTTCTGCTTCCATCATGATGTAGTAGAGAAAAGGTCTTTCTCCAAATACTCTTGTTCTTATTATAAACAGTACAATGTACTTTAGTCAGTAAGTTGTGTGGTCTTGAATTTCCTTCAGATTGTTTTATGTCTGTACACTTTGATAAGATAAACTGTATATGTAGCTCTGGGCTCAGTTTCACCTGTGTAAACAAATGTGAATATTTTCAGGTGTTGACATAAAAGCAAAGAAACAGAATTTTGCCACTTTGTTCCTCAAAAGATGAAAACCCCAGGGGCACCTGAGTGGCCCAGTCAGTTAAGTCTCCAACTTCAGGATGCAACATGGCGGAGAAGTAGGGAGCTCCATACATTTCACTCACCCCCATCTCTCAAATGAGAAGGCCTGAAGCCATAGGAACCCTTACAGAATCCAGGAGTTTGGTAGGAAAAGGAGACAGTGTCCACTGAGAAAACCTTATACTGTGAGTGCGAACTGGTGAAGATAAAAACAGGCCGGGACGGAGACACAGAGGGAGGGGAGGGATCCCCCTTTGCGGGGAGCCTTGGTAAGTCAAAGGGAAAAGAAAGAGCGGCTGAAACTGCTCAAGAAATTATCCCTGTCCCTGGAGAGGAGAAAAACCTCGGCTCAGGACACAGTGATCCAGTTTCCAGCTGTCCAGCTGCCCTTGAACGGGACACATTGGTCCCAGATGACGCCAGGAGAAACCGCTCCTCTGCTCCTCAGCAAGACCTGGAGGGGAAGAGGCGCACCTGAAGCCGCTCTGCCAATCTTCTGGCTCCGCTTGATTCCCTGGGGGGAGGCGAGAGGCTTGAAACTATTCGGAGGGAATGGGCCTGTGGGCTTATATTTCCGGCGGTATCAATGGGGCTCTTGGACTAAGATCTGGAAATGAGGCATGGCTTGGGGCATAGAACATGGCCCACCTTGACTACACAATCGGCACAGGGAGATCAGACCGAAAAGAGTGAGTTGCAACTCTAGGTTCAAGAGGCAACTGGGGCGCTGCCATTTTTCTCCCCATAACCATCAAGGTGGGACCTCAGGGACCCACCTGCAGGACAAGACACAGTGGAGGCTAAGACCCGCCTACACGAAACCATGCGCATCCCTGCTAGAAAGCTGCTTTTTTTTTTTTTTTACTGGAGCCCAGGGGCAATACCAACATGGATGCACTGCCGTGATTAATTCGAGATCAGTTCTTTGTATTCAGATATATTTTCCCTTGTCTCATTCATAACCCTCCCCTCTGCTGGACTGGGCACTCTGGTCACTGGTTTGCTTAAACAGTCACATTTAATCCATTCTCTACATGTATATTCTACATGTCCACCACTACCTTTCTCTCTCTCTCTCTCTGGAGTCATCAGACTATATACTTTCTCTGAGTAACATTATCTTTGTTTCTTTCTCCTCGCCTCTTACCGTATTCTCCTCTTTCTCTCTCTGAGTCTCTCTGCCTGGTTACTATCCAATTTTGCTTCCTCCTCACCCTGTCATTTCTCTCTTTGTATCTGCTCTTCCATCAGCACTGCATACACCCGGCTCTTTATTTGTAGCTGGGAATTCTGGTTTTATGCCTTTAGACTGTCCTTTGTCTTTCTGGTTTTTTTCGTCTTTCTTTTCTTTTTTTCTTTTTCTTTTTATTGTCTGTTTTTCCTCCTACCTCTTTTTTCCCCTTCTTGTTTTTTTTCTTTTTCTTACTCCCTTTTAGTGTGCACATTTGTTGGATTTGTCTGTGTGTTTCTGTGCATTTGTTCCCTGTGTGTTTGTCTGTCTGTTTTCTTTTCCAGGGCAACCTCAAGAAACAAGCCAAAGTACACATGGTGGAGAGTCCCAAATACCACTGCAAGTAGGGAAATAAAATAACCAAAGTCTCAATAAAAGACCAAGAGACACCATTCAAAGAACACTTCCTGAATGGACAAGCTCTGGACGGTCACAGCAATACATGCAGGTCAGAGTGCATAACAAGCTTTTAAAACTAACAAGAGACAGAAAGCTAGCCAAAATGATGAAACAGAAGAACTCTCCTCTAAAAAAATTCCAGGAAGAAATGACAGCTAAAGAATTGCTCAAAACAGATATAAGCAACATAACCGAACAAGAATTTAGAACAATAGTAACAAAATTCATCACTGGGCTTGAAAAAGGCATGGAAGACAGAGAAACTATTGCTACAAAGACTATGGAACTTAAAAATAGTTGTGATGAATTAAAATGTTGCTATAAATGAGAAGCAAAATAAAATGGAGGCATCCAATGCACAGACTGAAGAGGCAGAGAGGAGAATAGGTGAATTAGAAGACACAATTATAGAAAAAGAGGAAGCTGAGAAAAAGAGAGATAAACTGATCCAGGAACCCAAAGAAGAGTTAGAGAGCTGACCAATACAGAGTGGTAACAGACCTATCTACTGAAACCTAGCAGGCCAGAATGGAATGGCAGGAAATCTTCAATGTGACGAACAGAAAAAGTATACAGCCAAGAGTCCTCTATCCAGCAAGCCTATCATTCAGAATAGAAGGAGAGATAAAAGTCTTTCCAAATAAACAAAAATTGAAAGAATTTGTCACCACTAAACCAGCCCTTCAAGAAATCCTGAGGGGGACTCTATGAGGGAAATGTTGCAAGGAACACAAGGTACCAGAGACACCACCACAAGCATGAATCCTACAAAGAACACAATGACTCAAAACCCATATTTCTCGAAGGAAATTGAAGAAGACACAAAGAAATGGAAAAACATTCCATGCTCATGGATAGGAAGAATAAATATAGTTAAGATGTCATTACTACCTAAAGCACTCTACACATTCAATGCAATTCCCATCAAAATTGCACCAGCATACTTCTCAAAACTAGAACAAACTATCCAAAAATTTGTATGGAACCACAAAAGACCCCGAATAGCCAAAGTAATACTGAAAAATAAAACCAAAACGGGAGGTATCACCATCCCAGACTTCAGCCTCTACTACAAAGCTGTCATCCTCAAGACAGTATGGTATTGGCACAAAAACAGAC